>NC_028637.1:28575641-28591017 GCF_001406875.1 Solanum pennellii | reverse complement strand
TGTGGTGATGACTTCCAGATTTTGGGGAATAATAGATGTTGAATTTTAGAAGTTATTGAATTGGTTTTTATTAATGAGTTTAAGTCTTCCGCATTACTTTCTATTGATATTAAATTGAAATGTTAGGGTTTAGATTGGTTGGTTCGCTCACATAGGAGGGTAAGTGTGGGTGCCAGTCGCGGCTCGGTTTTAGGTCGTGACAATTCATATGACTAAAGGGAAGCTTTTTACTCCCCGAATCCATTTTTTGATTCGTTGAACATAATAGAATGACTAATTATTAATGGGGAGGGTTTTGAATAGCAAACAAAGGTGGAAAAACTTTAGATTTGATACTTGGGATCATGAGCATGATCTAGGGTTTTTAGCATTTTTAGTAATCTGGGTAATTAATGATTGTTTATTGAGTCCCGTATTATACTTATTATTTTTAAACTAAGAACAAGCAGGATGAATCCATAAATGAAAGAATTTGAGGTTTAAAGCTTGTTTCGAGATAGGTGATGGTTGTGATTCTATGATATGTCGGTTTGTGGTTCATTGTGATGCATGTATGTATGAGAACCTTGCATTATTGATCACACTTTATGAAAGTTAATATGAACGAATACCTATATGCCATGAATCACTTCTATACTATATGATACTGAGAATATATTTGTTCTTGTAATTGCCATTTGTGGAAAGTATCGGGTTCAATGTTTTTGCATAACTAATTGGGATTAGTTGTCACAGTTCTGGATAAAGATGGAATTGATTGTCACATTTTGACATAACTATTAGATCAGGTGAAAAGTTCTCGTATGCTAACAATTTGAGTTTAGCTTCCATTAGAGGACCAACTACTTGACACAATTTTCTATCTTGAGAATTGTTAAATTGTATGTAGTTCATAAATATTGATAATATTGTATATGTTTGATACTTTGCATGTTTATGATATTTGTATTGACTTTCTTATATTACACTTAATGGGATAGACACGTGGTCCCATCAGTAAATTATGGTTGTTTCTGATACTAAACTTGCTCTTACTTTTGTTGAGTACACAACATATTCGGCTATTGAAAGACCTTGTCGTGAAGATCGGTGATGTACGGTTTGGGTCGTAGCACATTATTTCACTCATTATTCTATATTTCTATGTCTTCTAACTCACGTAACCCATATATCATTGATCTACCAAATTTACTACCCCATATTCTTCTTATTCATTGCAAGGAAGAATGTCTCCCATATAAATAGTGATGGTCTTACTTTGATATCACAATGTTGGAGTAATTGTGATTTATTTGTGACTTAACGTGGTCAGCCATATTGTCCATAAATTCTCCTTGAATTTTATTATTTTACTAATTATTCTATCTTTTTATGTCTTGAAATCATGTAACCTCTAGGTCATTTGTCTATCAAAGATACTACTCCATAATATTCCTATTCATTAAATAAAGAATACCTTCACTACATATAACGAAGATCTTTTTCGATGTATAAGAAATATAGAGCGCATAAAAATGAGTAAATAAAAGTTCTTATTAGTTGAAGGAAGATGTTCTTTTTATGAAGCTTTGGATTCAAATCTTGTCTCATATTTTTTTACTTTTACTTGGAGATTGAGGTATGTTTTCCGGAGAAGACGAGTTAAGAAACTGTTGCTAGACTGGTGAAAAACCTTGTTGTCGTGGGCTTAAACCTCTTTAAAAAGAGCAACTTTTCTAATCATGTCTCAACCAGAAAATTTATTTTTAATTGTAATTTTGTAATTTCACCAATAAAAACAACTTGACTTTTCCATATAAATATATAATCCTGTAATAATTTTATTTTATTTTTTTGACAGAAACTATATTATCTAATAAGTTGAAGAATGTCTAAGCATTAACGTAAGTTTGTTTTCTCTATTCCTGTTTTATTGGCATTTTTTTTGCTTACGACCATGTTATGAAATTTTCTTTTGAATTGTAGGTCTATTAGAAATAATATTCTTATGACACAAAAATATGAGTAAAATATGTGTACATCTTAATTATTACTTTCCTCAAACTCACCTGTGTGATTACACGGAATGTTCTTTACTAGAAAAATCGACTTATAAGAGGTCTGAATAAACCCATCTTTTGGATTGTAGATCAATTAGAAAAAAATTCTTTATCTCGCAAAAATAGGGATAAGATATGTGTACATCCTACCTCCTAGATTCAAGTGTAAGATGAATATGTTTTTCAATACTAAAATTTGATATTGGGCAAGACTTCATTTACATCACGGTGTGGTGATGTTAAAAAAATTGATCTCAAATCTTGAAAAATTGCCTTACAAATAGTCATGGTGATCGTCAAAATTTTGTTCNTGTTTTCAAACCTTGATGAATCACCACAATATATTCAGCATTAACGACAATATCATATTATTTAATTTATCTCTTGATATATTTGGGATAGTTCAGAAGGAAGTGGAACTCCCTACTAGTACAGTTGAGCTCTCTCCATTTATACTTTGTAATTTCATCATTCTCTTTCTATTAAACTAAAACTATTCTCTTGAAAACTCAACGATATATTTATGTGTGTGTAGAAGTTTTCATTCCCATTTCAACGGAATGTTTTTTCTTTACTAATCATGAATAGCTATATTCTATCAGTTGAAATCTCTTGTTTTGAGAGGGTTAAACACGGTGAAGTTTGGCATTTTAGCTAAGCAACTTTTTGGTGAATTAACAAATTATGGGATAACGAGTTATGAACATGTATAAGTTGTATCTACGAGAAAGAAAGTCGTGAAGGCCACTACAATGGAAATTTGGAATGCTAGTTTATCCACTAATATATTCTTAAATTCATTTGAAGGTTAGTTAATATTTCTCTTTTTTCACCTTTCTAGTAAGGTTGTAACTTAAAGAACTCTTAATTACCATTCTTATACTTCATTATCCTAATCTAGGAAGTCTTTCTTTTTGCTCCCATTCTTTGTCCTCAATCAATTGAAATATTTCTATTTTAGAGTTATCCCAATACATTGTTAGTACATTATGAGAAAGCATCTCAGCTATATTTCTTTGCACTTCTCAATTGTTATTGTTTTAATCAGCGGCGGACCCACACTATACCGTGGGGGTGCACATGCACCAAGTAAAATCGAAAAGATCTTACGTATATATGTATATCTATTTTTAAAAAATTGCAGAAATAAAGATATAGTTAATACTATACCCATAAAAACATAGAAGTGCCCTTGTGCAATCTGTAGAAAGTAGATATACCACCGTCTAGACAAGTGTTTGAATCCCACTTAAGCCTCTTTTTATTTTAAGTTTAGCTTAGACCTTATATTCGAGTTATGTTTATATCGGTGCACCAAAAGTTTCCAAATCCAGGGTTCACCTGTAGTTATTATGCTATTGTGAAATACCTATAACCATACAAAATAGTAAATTATATGAAAAGTACTTCATCTCCATTAAAGACTCATTGTCCTTCACTTGCAATATAATTTTGTTACTTAAATAGTATTGCTTATAGAGAGTAAGATACACCAATATTGAAGAGGGAAGATAAGTTAAGGTAAGAATTCTTCATATTCCCTTTAGCTAATAATGAATGAGAACGTGGATCATTTTTCTCGAGATGATAAATTTGTGCCCATCTAATTTGTTGCACGAAATACCTTTTTGTAGCTAAAAAAAGGTTGAAGGTATAGTCAACAAGTTGGAGACCTGGCATCGATCTATGATCCTCATCCACTTTTACTTTGTTTCACATTCTTCATGCAAGGCGATTCAAACCAAAGGTAGAATTTTCTACCTTTCAATCTTTGTCATAAGTACTTGAACATGAGCAGCGTTTCAATGTTTACCTGATTCTCTACTATATAAGTGTATTAGTTAGGGGGCCACGGTTTATAGACTTTGATAGTTTAAGAGTAAATCATCCTTGGTCATTGTGCATATTGGGAGTTCATTGAGAGAATTAACAAAATCGATTCATATTGTCCTCAAAAATTTGGAGGAGCTAGGAAACTCTTCAGGATTACTTCATCTTTGGTGATAAATTAATCTCTTATCATTATCTACAATAAATGGAATTTTGATTTCTTATATTCCTACACAATCATAATGTAAGTAGATGTGAGGAACTCACAAAAATCATGGAAATTTCATACTTTAACTGTTTTTAAAATATTAAATGATTGACATTTCGTTACCATATGAAATATTTCTATAATTACCTTCATTAACCCTAAAACCCTTTTTTTAAAGATCAATTTTTTGGTCATATAGACCATTTTATTTATTATCAAAAAATAAAAAAAAAAGTTTTGGCCCAAGCCCAACCTAATCCGATTAGGATAAAACCCACATTCATTAACCCTATCTATAAAAGATAACTTCAACTTCCTCTTTAGCTCACCTTCATTTCTTTTTAATATGTTGCCTCCTTGTTCACGGCTGAATGTTACACTACTCCTTATTCTCTTGTAGGTTGTACAAGCTCCCTATTCCAACGTTATCATCTCTCTTCTTCTCATACAAGATGTTTCGGTCAACCAAGGTAACGTAACTCCTATATTTTCACTTTCTTTATTCATCACTGTTCTAACTCTTTGTTGCTTATACATGTGGATGAATTTATTATTGAATCAAAGGAAACTATTAAGTTTCTTAAATATATATATTTAAGTGAAATTTCCTTTTTTTGGGCTACCCGTGGCGTGAAAAAACTTTTGTTATTTTCTATCTCCTAGCCTTCTTTCTGTTAGAAGTGTTCTAATAATAAGTTTTTTGAATGTGCTTCAAGTGGGATGAAACACAAAATCTTCGACAGATGATTTCATGCACATATTTTAGCAAAATAACTAAATTGAAGTTTCTTTTTCCATTTTATGGTCTTTTTGTTGTGATGTTGAGTACTTCTCGGTGGATTACTAAATATAAACAGAATCTCAAGTATGCTCCAAGCCATTGTGAGTCGAATTCACAATGGATCACAAGAGAGTTCAATCCGATACAACTAATGTTCACAAAAAATTGCAAAATCTCATGTAAAGCATCAGAGCTATAGAAATAGGTTGAGAAGTAGGATAGAGTCTTTCAAAATTCATATTTTAAATATTTTCCATGATATCATATATGGAAATAACTTAAAATATGTATTAATATATAACTATGATAGTCCATCATATGAGAATTACATTTATTAAGTATAGTTAATTAATTTAACATTTGGAAGAAAACAAAGAGAATACTTAAAAAAAAGTGTTTTTACTTAAATAAGAGTTTAGGATCATTAATACAATCTTTTCCTTTTTTGTTTATGTGCAACACCAAAACATAAATTATAAGGCGGAACCAATTTCTTACTCTATTTTTGATCAAAAAGTCATTGTGTACTTAACCAAATGATTTAGGACCTCCTTATCTCTTTCCTGTAGCATCCAAGGTATATTAATTGTATTCTCTACCTTGAAGTGTTAATTTATTCAGGGACATCAGAACAACTGAACGGTGAATTGGTTTAGTTAGAAAAATGGATTCGGTTTCATTACTTTTGATAATGATGGCAATGAGCTCTCTGATAATCAATTTAGTATAGATGCGAAGGTTTTTATAGTTTAGATGATGTTGAAGTTATTGAGCTTAATTTGGAATTAGGGTATGATGGTCGTAGTATTACTTTTAGTTTTATCGGTCCAGATGGTACTTATCTCAAAGGAGGAAAACATTATTGTGGAGGTGCTGGTGGTTGTTGATATTGATCTTGAGGTGGGATATATAATGATGGTTAAGGTTGTTTGGGCGGTAGCAAGTATTATGGAGGTGATGGTTTATATAGCAATAGTGGTGGGAGGTATGGTGGAGGTTGAGGTGGTAGAGGAAGTGGGTATTACAAGTTTGAGTATGCTGGTCATTTTCACGGAAACATAGTCAAGGTTATGGATATGTCAGCAGCGGTGGTGGTTACTATTGTTCAATGACGGAGGAGGTGGAGGTTGTGGTGGTGGTGGTTGTTACAAGTTAGGGGAAGAAGCGTTGGTAACATTAACATCCTTTATATAAATATCATTCCCACCACCTATGCCTCCATTGTCGTGCAACCATATCTCCCACCACCAGACCCTTGCCATATCCACAACCTTGGCTACATTCCCATGTGAAATGACAATCTTCTCCACACTTGTAACACACACTTCCTCCTCTGCCACCACTAAAATGCCCATCGCCACCTCCACAATACCTCCATACCGCCTGCTTCCACCCTAACAACTTTCTCCATAAAAATATATCCCACCTAAAAATGAATATAAACCACTATCACTATAGGAATCACTTCCACCACCTCTGCGATCACGGAATCCTCTTTTGATAAGAGCACCATCTGGGCCGGCAACATTGGTAGCCTTTATATGGCCATCATTCCTAGCTTCCACATCGGTTTAACCGCTTCACCGTCATTTAAACTACGAAAGTCTTTAGTTCGTATACTAGACTGATGAACAAAAATCTCAGCACCGCCATAATCCAGAGAAAAGTTAACACTTTTTGGACACTAAATATCTCCCCTATTCCTTTTTTCTTAGCCCTCTGATTAAACCAACCTAAAAAAAGTTGATTATATGTAAAATTCATTTTAAATTTAAAACATAGACACGACCATGATAAGAAATATCATGTCCAATGAAAACAATAAAAAGCTCTACACTTCATTTTTATTTACATTTCAAACTAATAATAGTGAACAATATGAGTACAAGGGAAAAAAATAAAATATTTTTCTAAAATTTATTAAACCGAATAGTATCTATAAAAATGAATAAATTCAAAGGCATATGCATGCTTTTTCTAAATTTATATCAACGTCATGACAATTTTCTCATAAAAGTTTCTAATAGAAATCTCACCATATGAATAAGTTAAATCAGTATCCAATTCCTAATTGATAGATCAAGAATTTAATTTAGGGGAAAAGTTTTTGTTGGATTCGAATTATTAAGTAAAATTCAATATAATTTTATATAAAATATGTTTTATTTGTTTTAAAAAATAATTTATCTTTTAAGCGTATAAAATTAATCAACATTTTAAGACTATATTTGCCAATAAACATTTAACATTTTGAAATTCATGAGTTCTTAATAAACTGATTACTATACATATAGTTTGCACCAGATATTCTTGAACAAGATTTTATATATTACATAAATTCTCACTTTTAAATTCTCTTTTATATTGTATTTTATGTTACTCTATTGATTTGACACAACACTAAATGAATTTTTTACCATTTAAATTCTTGAACTAATTATTGAGAAAACCAATTGAAATACAAGTGCTATTAAAATTGACCGATATTTTTTAATTTTATCAAAAATTGCTCATATTGTAAATGATAAAGAAAAGTTACATCATGCTTTCAACAATCCTTAACCCTATTTTCTAAAAAAGTAACCTTGGAGCTATCACAGATCTCCCTTAATGTCAACCCGTTCTCCACTTGCCTCAACAAATGTCCTGCCAGGACCTTTTCTCTTGAGTCTGATGTAACCTACTATAATAGCTAGTATGTAAGACAATCCGCACCGAGAAAATAACGTAGTGAGTGCAAGGGTAGAACTAAAGTTAAATAATAGTAATAAACAAAAAAGACAGAAGCGAAGTAAAACAAAAAAAACAATATACAATAGAAACCCTTCCAAAACCTTGAAGTAACGACTACAAAGAAGTAACGACTACAAATATATCTACTGTGAAAAAATATAATTTCCAAAAGTGGACACCAATTGTCACAACCCGAAGCTACCTCTGGATATAACGAGGGACCTAGGATCATTTGTGACCCAAAGTTAACGCTGAATCTGGCATATCATGAAAATACTAAAATAGTTAAGTTAAACATGTACTGTCCGTAAAATACAATGAAGAACACCTAAAAATGGGGAAGAACCTAAATGCATTAAATATAAGTGAAATAAACTAGGGTTTGTGATAACCGCAACAACCACTTAACAATCAAACTAAATCTACTACAATGTTTGAAAAGCCTCTAAATGAGTTGAGTCGATGGGACATGCGCCCAACTAAATCTAATAAAACTGAAACTAAAAATAGTGACAAAATGAAAGCATGTCTATTGTCCTCGAAATGTGATGACTCACCTTTGAAGTTGCTGATGGTACACTAAGAATCGATTTTAAGCGTGATATGGATGTTGAGTTCCTAAACTATCATAAAAGGATGTAGCACAGAGTATGAGAAAGTACTTTGGATGTATTGAGCATGAAGGATATAGACACTTAGATGAAAAATATATATGAGCAGAACAAAGTGTAACCGAACAATTACACAATCTGAGCAAGAATATAAATACCGGAACATATTAAAATAGTTGAGCTGAATGAAGTGATCAAGTACTAATCATGAAGAGAAAATGATGAACAATACAATGATATAACTACTGAAAACTCGGTCAAATGCACTAAGTGTCTGACTTTGGGGATACTATTAACCGAGACATAAACCACGTGATCTAAAACCATGACCTCGTCTGATAGCCGATAGTTCAGATGATGTCCCGTGAGTACCATAATTTATGGCCTTTGTCAGCTTTTCTGTCAGAGTTGTTTAAGTCGTTTCCTTATTTATTGAGGCAAATAAGCTACATCCTTTGATGCCTAAGATACGTCGTTTTACTAATAGAAAGAGAATGAGGTGGCGGTTTCTTTCAAGAACAAGCAATAGTGTTCTTTATGATTTAGCCCCAAAATTCAAAGGACTTCTCATTAGATTTCTTCCCCAAGGATGTGAGATTTCATTAGTGTGTTCCTTTCATCCATTAGGTCCCTAGAATTATGTCAGTTCCTTGATTCTACATAGATTGTATAGACCTAGGGTTTGAATAAATCTTAGGAATTTGTTGTTATTTCAGTTTCTATAGAATCCATAGTGCAAGTAACATGTTTCCTAGTAAACATTGCATCAATAGTGTTTTCTCCAGACATAGAGCAGGAGGCCAACATCAATAGTGTTTACTGTGTTTGTTGTTTCATTTTTGTTTTTATATATATAAAAAAACGAAAGTTCTTTTTTTTAAATGTTAGTAAATTTTCAAAATTAAAATTCTAAGAAAATGAAAAATTTCATAACAAAACACTAATATCGTAAAAACAAATGTTATTTTAAGAAAGTGGATACAATTTATATACCATGACTGTTATAAGAAAATGATATTAAAAAGAAGCACTTATTTTTATTTTTTTTAAACACACTCGCATTAGCTTATCTTGATTCATTCAATTCATATTCAATCAAAGTATTATTTACCAATCTAACAACTATTCATTAATGCAAGATATGCCTACTTTAAGAAGAAAAAATTGGATGACAATTCACCAATAAATTTAGCTCCTCTAAAAACCACTCAAAAATTTTCTTTAAAAACATAGAATGTTGAAGAAGATATGGGGTTGTCATGTGTAGTGCAACATCATGGGTTAGATGGCTGCCAAATTCTCAAATTCAATTTCTGATTTACGTCGATGTATTCTTCAATTTTCATATGCAGAATTTCAGGTTAAGTATCAAAGTTTAAAAGGTGTTTTAAGTGTCTAGATCAAACAAATTTTATTAATGAAGAAGATGATGACATATAAAATTACAAAGACATATTGAGATTATTAGACATAGCAAGTCAAACTAAGGGATACTCCATCTTTTTCATAAATCCCTCTTTTTTTCTTTTTTAATTTTTCTTTACTTATGATGTTTAAATATGAGTTTTCACTAATGTTTTGTTTTATCTAAAACTATATGATGATAAAAATAAAAATAGAATTTTGTAGATACAAAATATGTCTTAAGATATGTTATCTTTTCTAAATTAATAAGGTGTTGGAACACAAATAAAGTATCACTAATTCGTACAATATGCACTAATTTTTATTTTAGTTTTTCAAATAAATGTTCTTTATTCCATTTTACTATTACTAGAAAGAAAAAAAAAACCAGTATCACTATATAGCAAAACTGCATTGTAAAAATATTTAGGGAAAATTTGAAAACAATACTATTAACTACATATATTTTTAATAACAAATATCCTAGCTAATTTTTTTTTTCTTATAAAAGCACTAATTTATTGTTAGCTTCGATAATTTGCACCAAATAATTATTCATTAATTTTAGCTATTGTCCAAATTTATGTTGTAAATCTCTGTTTTTTTGTACACTCAAAAAACCTAAAACGAAAAACTAAATTTTGATAATTCAAAATTACTTGCTTCTCCCAAGAGAAAAAAACTTTATCTTGTTGTTGGTGACTTTCCAAATTAGAAATCTTCTTTCTTTTAAAATATAAAATTGGATTTAGAGAAAGGAAAAGGAAGGAGTGGATTACAAGGTGTACGAATCTCAAACTACCAATTCTTTGTATGTTACAATCTTTATTTCTCAATGTATCAGTCAGATTATTTATAAACTCTCTTCGAGTGCATATTTTATCCTCATTTCTATAAAGTATTTTTAATTTTCATTAATAGTAATATGAGAGTGAAATTATATTTCCACATTATTTTGTTATAAATTGACAGCAAATATGTTATATAATTATTGATATATTTAATTGTGCTATATTTATATAGGAAATTTATTTTGAATTTTATCAAATAAGAAGCTGAAGAGAGAATAAAGTTAAATGAAGAAAAAAAGAGATGATAAATCCTAATGACTAAATGGTGAAGACTTAATCAAGATTTCATAAAATATCTTGATGTGGTGTGATCTGACAATCATTATTGTCTTTTCGAATATCACCTTCTCAAAAAGGTCTCACATTGCTAATCTATATATATGTTGTGGTTTCTTATACTTATATTTGTACTTTAATTATCAACAAAAACATAGACAATTAAAAAGAATACTTTGTTTCTTCTATTTTGTGTGACGTTCTCTCCTCTTTAATCAATTGTTAAAAAAAAAATTTGCTTAATTGATATATGATGAAGTCTGAACCTCATATATTTTATCTTTCAAAGACATGTTTACTTTAACTCTATATGGAACACAAAATTCTAAAACTTGTTGTCTTAAATACGATGTAATATTTGTGTTACTATAATATTTCTCACTGATGATAACATAAAAATTTAATAGCTTGATAGTTTTCAAATATATAAAGATGTCATATTTTTTTCACAGAGTGATATTAAAATGGTGTTACATAAAAACGAACAGAAAGAAGTATCTGACGTGTAATACAAAAAGTCTTTTTTTTCTTTTGAAACTCATTCTTGTGAGGTTTAATTTACAGTATAAGGATCATAATACATTTATTGCATATTCTTTATAAGTGAGAATATTTAAATATTTTTTCGAGAAGATTATATTATACTAAAAAAATTACGCAAGATATGGATTTACACATTATTCAAAATATATTAGAACAAGATAGGTTTTTCGAACTTGGAAAATGTCAAGTTCTTTAAAGATATATTATTTATTTATAGCAAAGTCTTTGTTTATTACCCTAATGAAACTCTTCCATATTTTGTCTCTCCTGAACTCAAAGCCTTTATGTTGAGAAACCCTAAGTTTGTCCAGAAATTGTGTACAGGTCAGCAACAATTGGAGAACATGATATATTATGCACATAACAGAGCTCAAGAAGGTCAGTCGTTGGTGAGGAGGAATAGGAGAGTGAGAAATAAGGCTTGCGAATTCAAGAACGATCTGGATAATGTTTGCAAAGGGAAACACCAAAGAATAACAAAGAAAAAATAAGAATATTTTGGAAATAATCAGTGAAACATACTAGAAGGTTGTCAAATGTAGATTGGAGACTATAATTAATCTCTTAACATTATCATGTGCCTTTTTTTCTCAAGATTTTGTGTTTTGAAGAAATGCAACAACTTTTTTGTCGTTTCGAGTGCTAAAGCTTTTTATTTCATAAAATAATTTCATATAGATTTCGGAGATATTTTGCAATATTCTTAATTATAATAATGAAAATAGTGAGGTAGTTTTTATAATTGAGTTAGTTGGTGGTTAAAGAACATAACTTTAAAATTAATAACGGGTCACTTTTACCACATATATAAGTAGTTTTATATAATAATTAGGGAGTGACTATTCTGTAAAAATATTAAGAGTTTGAGGGGAGAAAACATACGCATGCGGCAATCTGAGGCATCTGTGACTTCTCGGTTACAATCTTTGTTAGACTTTTATGTTTGTGAAGATATGTCGTTGTGCAGTAGTATAAATTAGTAGCCATTCATATTGTTGACTTCTTGTATTGGTACAAGACAAAAATGTGAGTATAACAATTTGTATGACTTATATTTGGAGGTTAGTAAAAAAAATTTGGGTGAGATATTACTGTAGGATGGTTACTCATAATAAAATAATGATGAAAATTCATTGAACAATTTTATATGTACATATACAATTACTCTTGTATTTTTCTTCAATTTTGTTCACTTAAAAATTGGGCGTACTTTTTTTGAACATTCGACTTATTCGTTGACTTTTCTTATAATTATCATATTAAGACCGAAGTTTGATATATTAGTATAGGTAATTAAATATTGAGTGGATTATATTATATGAAACCTATTAAGGGTATAGTGTTTGAAAAAATTATGACTTAACCTTAGACTTAAATTTTCAGATTTAGATAAAATATAGAATGACTTTCATGTCAATCATTGCAATGATTACCCTATCATTGGACAATGATTTAGACAATACAGTGAAATATTGGAATATGTTATTTGTCAATTATTCACAGTATTTCACTAATGTTAATCCGTAAGTAAATTATTTAGTTATCACATTATAGTTTCAGTTTTTATTTACGGAAATCGGCAATTAAGTATTAGATGTATCAAATTATTTAAATTTCATTGAAGTTATTCTAATTAAAGGAATCTAGACTTATCCTTCAGTTTGAACATTAGAAAATTGATTATAGAATTAGGTGAATTTTTAGGTTTAGGCTAAATATAGAATAAATTGATGTTTATAGACTCCTTAACTTATAAATTGTTCATATATACTTTATAGATTAGAAATGTTCGGAGGCATTGAGGAAGGGAAAAACATTGGAGAAGTAGTTTGCTTGGCTTCGATTTTTAGGTGTAGGTTGGTTATAGTTTATTTCTATTTGATAGATAAACACTCAATACCGATTGATATGTATTGAGTGATTTTGTGAAGTTTACTATGTACTTGATTGTGTAGTTGTATATCTTGGTTGTGTGGTTTGTGGTTGGCCTAAAATATTGAGACTATTGAATTTATAATCTTGAACCCTCTATAGTAAAATGACGTCTTGAAAAAAAATAAAGAAGGCTTGATGAAATAAATTAATGAGATAATTTGATCGGAATGTGACGTTGTCACGACCCAAATCTAATCGTGAGTGGCACCCACACTTAACCTCGTAGGTGGGAGAACCAAGGAATCCTAAGCCCAACTTATATCAAGTGTTCGACCATGGATAACAATCATAATGTGGAAGTCTTTATAAAGTAACCAATAAAATAAACCTCTTATCATATTACATATCATCCCAAAAACCTGAAAGTCGTCACCTCAAGGACATCTAATCTCCAATACTAAGTCTAAGAATATTAAAGAAATCAAAATATTTAAACAAAATAGTTTATGCCCGCAAACTAAGGACATCATGTTATTACCGACAGAATCCAACACGAGCTTGAATGAGTAGCTCAACCTGGAACCTGATATACTTGAGACTGGCTAGAGCTGAAGGCGAGTGAAAATTGCAGGTACACTCACTACACTACACAAAAGTAAACAAAGGAAAACACAAGTAGGACTTAGTACGGGGCAACATGAACGGAGTAGGTATTATTGGTCAACTTAAAATAGAAACTAATATACAATGAATAATAGTGTGAACTCCACTACAACACTTAACAGGTGATAAGCAACAAACAACATGAACCAGTGTCACCAACACTGGAGTAAGTATGTAATAAGTCACCAATTTCAAAATCATCCATGAGGACTCATGCCTCAAACCAAACTATTTGGGAAATTGAGTTCTTTGAGATTAAGTACATTCCGTTAATTGAATATGTTTTTCTTTTAAAATTATCATGTCGGAACGTGACACTCCTATCCAATTATACTGTGAAGGGACAGGACACTCCAATCCAAAAATACCATGTCGGTACGTGACATCCGATTCAAGAATATCATGTCGGAACATGACACTCCGATCCAAGAATACCATGTCAGAACGTGACACTCGTATCCAATTATACCATGTCAGATCGTGGCACTCCAATCCAATTATACTATTAATTTATCATTTATTATCACCACTTTCAATTTATTAATGATATTTCATCCAGCCTTCTTTATTCAAGGCATCACTTCGATAAAGAGGGTTCAATAATATAAATTCCAAGGTCTCAGAATTTCAGACCAATCACAAAAAACACAACCAAGCCACAACCACACAATCAAGTACATAGAAAAATTCACAATATTATTCAATGCATATCAATCACTATTAAGAGTTTACTATTAAATAGCATAATTCATAACCTACCTTAACCGAAGAACCGAAGTCAACCAACTGCTTCTCCAATGCTTTTCCTTTACTAAATACTTCCGAACCTTTCAAATCTATCAAGTGGATATGCATAGTTTGTAAGTTAACGATCCTATAAATACTCATGTTATTATATGTCTAGGTTAGACCAAAAAATTTCCTAATTCTAGAATCAATTTCCTAAAGTTCAAACCTAAGGTTAAGTCTTCATTAGTATTACTTTCATGTACTACACCTTATAATAACTACACCTTATATTTAATTAACTATTTCAATGTATCAAATTTTTGTTTAAAAGGTGGTAAAGCTACCACTATCATGATACTAGTGACAGCAAACACATGAACCTGCCAAATAAACTGGCCAAGGGAAACCAATATCACACCGAAATCAATGAAATCCATTCCAAATCACAAAAGTAACAATGATAATTCAATTTTGCAAATTTTTCACCTGTAGTCCAGTTATTGTTTTAATAATAATTTACATTACTTTAATCATTAAACAATTCCCCTTTAACCAATCAATTTTAATATTGTCCCACCTTTCAATTGTAACAATATACGTACCCACCTGTAATTTCTATCTAACAAAATAGGAAATAATGCATTCTCGCCTAAACAATCAATTAACATATTGTAACGACCTGTTTAGTCGTTTTGAGCAGCAGATTTATTTCTGGAAAAACTGGCTAAGATTACGGACATCACGACGGACCGTCATAGGCACGACGGCCCGTCACAGATGTCTCGTTTCAGCATACTTAGAATTCTGAAATTGGGTACTGAAAATCGACTCTC
>NC_028637.1:28549878-28569276 GCF_001406875.1 Solanum pennellii | reverse complement strand
GATTTGTTTTATTTAATGAGTTTAAGTCTTCCGCATTATTTTCTGTTGATATATGTTAAAATGATAAGGGTTAGATTGGTTGGTTCGCTCACATAGGAGGGAAATTGTGGGTGCCAGTCGCGGCCCCGGTTTTGGGTCGTGACACATATGTACAACTAGTTGTTGTCCCACACTTTTATAGGGATTAAACACAATTGACTAATTTAATACTTAATATTTAAATAATCTGTTCATTCTAAATTATTAGCAATACACAAATTCAATTATTGTAGTTTCTACGTGGGGAGCTCGTCCTCCTCGTGCCAATCGTGTCGTCATCGCTAAGCTCCTTTTGAGTTTATGACTCAAGATTGGAACCCTGATTATTAGTAAATAATTATAAAAGTGTGAAAGTAACCCACTATAAATTATAATGTTATTTGTTTAACCACCAACTAAATAAATTATTAAAAGTACCCCATTAATTCTATAATTGTAGTCATTAAATATCCCAAATATGCATTTAGAATATATCGTAAGTATTTTATGAACTAAAATCTCTATTACTCGAAATGACCAAATAAGTCGTTACATTAGATACCAATTTACCCATCGTTCGTCCTCGTACGATCAGAAGAAGGTAAGGCTAAGAAAGTGTAGTTGTATCAACAATTACTCAAAATATTAGTACCCAAGATCTCATATCAAAAGTATCAAACCAACCAATTGGAGAGCTACACCTCCTCCCATACAATGCCTCAAATGGGGTCATCTCAATACTTGAATGATAACTATTATTATATGTAAACTTGACTAACAACAAAACTATTTTCAATAACCACCAAAAATAATAGTATTTACACCTCAACATGTTCTCAAGGACCTTGGCACAACCATATGGTGGAATCTTCTCTCACATAACCATGATAAAATCTCAAAATCAATACGAGTTATAATCAGTAGTGAACTTGAAACAATTATCACACACTCATAGTGCATACACCATCATAGATCTTATCAATATTGTCTTCTCACAACATAAATTTTTCATGAGATTAAGTTATAAAAATTTAATATTTAAACATCGGGTACTCAACAAGGGAGAACAAAACTTATCTAACCCAATGAAGAAGATGACCAAGTAACTACCCATCGATGGATACACCCAAGTATACATAACCTCTAACTACATTGTCAAAATGCTAGATTAGTAGTTATTATAACCAAACCTTGAGGATGACAAAAGTAGACTCAATGGTTCACACATTCGATCACACAAAGCCGAAACATGATACTAATGATGAGATAGATTTTAAGCCTATCAAACAAATTTTCATTTTGATGGTAGGTATCCTATAAATTCTCACAAGTAAAGGTGTCTGTAGAATTAGTAGTATTCTTCAACTAATTCCAAACAACACCAAATCTTCCATAATTTAAATGAGTAGGTCTAATCAAGGATATCACGCTACCATGAGGACAATCACAGAATCGGTATACCCATCCACTACTAGAGACTCACCCATAGAAGCTAAAACACACACGAATGTAGAAAATGAATACTACTCTAAATCACGCCCAGAATGAAGTAGTTGGTCACATAAGAATGTATATAACCAAGGTAAAATAACTCTAGAATACTCTTTTCATGGTGCCCATATAAACATTTTCATTCATTTGACTCTCTCTTTGATTTTATTGCTATCCAGAATCACCAATTTAGTCCCTATTATGATTACACACATATACTTGATTTATCGAACCCCACAACCTTTGAAGTCAACACTTAGGGAAATTCTTGATCACTAAAATTATTTTATATACTATAAGCTCATAACTTCTATTAACCATCAAATGTTTATGAAACACATCTTACATTCTATGTAGTCCCATCAATAGGGCAATATTAATCAAACTCTAAATTATTAATGACCATGTAGAATTCGATCTCACCTTATACATCATTTTTAAGTCATCCGTCATAATCTGAGCAACTTAATCCCACGTAAAGACTAAATTTTTCATACCTTACCATTTTTCATCCAAACCAAAATTAATCCTTATAAAAGTGAATGATAAACACCTAGTAAGTTTGTGTCGAACCAGTCTACACTTCATAGTCATTTTGAGGTTATAAGAGAAAATTCATACAACATTCAACTTTTATCTATGGGGTCTATATGAGAGGTTTGATTACTTCACCTTTCTAACATTTTACCCATGATAGGAGCTTCTAAATATCTCGGCCCTTCAATATTTAGGTACTTTGTTTATCTAGCTCGATTACCGATCTCATCTTTTTACCAACAAGCTGTGACTTTTAGTTCACACTCTCAAAACTCTGAGGGAAACCCTACCTTATATCCTTTAACAATCAAAACTAACAAACTTTACGACTCTAATCATGTGTAAGTTCTTTCAAATTCTCAATATTCTATGCAATCAATTCTTTATTACCTTACAAACTCATATTTTGATAAGACATATCACTAGAAATTCAAACTTATAATGAAAAAGAAAAAAATTGAATTGTAAATCCAACTATGTAATCCAATGCCCTTATATATCTACAACTACTTATACTTTGAAGACTTTTATAAATTCCTATATCTTAACTTATCATTGATCGTCTCTTCATTGATCTTACCATATTCATCACTAAAAATTCAACCATACTCATTAATAAATTCAACACTATAGCAGAACTTATCATCCCACTTGAGTTGATGTTTGTACATACCTTTCTTAAGTTTTATCCAATAGGTTTAACCGATCTGATAACATGTGACACTATTACCTTAACCAAGATAAAAATAGATAAAACCACGCGTCCTTGAACCCAAATATGCTCCAATAAGATTTTTTTTTTCACCTCAATGTAAGCCAAATTCTACCAGATTCTAAAGTATCAGTTATTAAATTAAGATTTCTCTTAATAAATATTATACTAAAACACCTCATAATATACACTATAAATACAATGCCTCTACAATTTTAATGCAAGCACCACCGAACGCAGCTGCACTTCGGGACAAATAAAATGATCTTTCGGACATGAGAATCCAATCTCCACCGTTCAAATCAACCACAAAGATGCAAGGAACATGTACTTCAAATATTAGCTTGATCCAACCGTTAGTTAATTGAAAAGCAGGATTTGAAAGTTGATGGTCGGAGAAATGGTATGCAGCAAAATAAATATTTTTCTTTTCTCTTCTCTCTTGTTGATTCTCTCAAAACCTGTCTTATGTCCTAATGTCTTTCAAGGAATATACTAATGAGTGGTTCAATTTTTCTCTTCAGACCATCCTCTATTTATACAATTGTGCTTCTCCTTACAAAATCAAAATAAACTACAAATAGGATTACAATTCCAATTCTTTTCCTGATAGAATTATAAACCAAATAAAGAGAATAATTTCAATCTTTTTTCAAGTAGGATTAGGCATAGTGTCAAACTCTTAAGAAAATATTGAATTTGATGTCACAACTGGTAAAACACTTTCAAGACTTTGTTGCCACTAAAACTGATTATAAATGAGAATTTTAGATACTAGTACAACAAACATAAATCATATAGGTCATATATCACTTTCTCTTTTTACCATCATGCTTTTCCCGACCTTTTCATCATCAAGAAGTGAACCTTTTCCTCGACATGACATCTTAAACTCAGGTATACCAATAAAATGTAAGGGACTAACTAAATTTTAAAGGCATTTTCTTACTAAAAAAATCTTCAATTTAGTTCACACAAGTATACTTACAAGGACTTTCTTTCCCTATAAGTTTGTCAGTGTAGTATCAATCTACCTTTTGAAGCTTAAGAGAAAATCGCAGTCCTCAGTCAGAACTCTCAAGATACATTTCACAATCGAAATGTATTACAATTTTACCACAGATCCACACTAAAATTTTCCTTAAAAATAAAGGTTAACTCAAGCGTTTGTAGTAACAATCTAGTTGGCTTCTCAAATGAGAATGTAACACAAAATCTCATTTTCTGAATACGTCCTATAACTGACAACTCCCGAAGTAGTTAGTATTTACACATGACAATCGACGTATTCAATTTTCATAGCACTGTTATCACTTCTTGTAAGTTCATAAATCCATCACGAGAACACATCTTACCTATCAAGAAGATCGTACACCAATAGCTAACAAATTTCTATCCGTGGAAAAGACCCAAAACATTATTTAATTCATTCTTGATCAGGTCGATAAAAAAACTAATACACACACTAACTGTAACCAAGTAAACATCTATATTATTGTATTAGTTGTATCATGACCTCTTTTTTTTTATATATATATACACTTAATCGATAAAATCGTAGTAGAGATTTTTCTCTCAATTGACTTAACAAAATTTCATTATTCATTAAGCAATCCATATATCTTATGAGAACTTTAATAACTATATTATTCAAACTAATGATATTCATTACCTAGTCGTTCCTTACAAACTTTTTGAATGTTGTCACCTTGGAAAAGTCATCTTGCTTCACCCCATCTATCTCATATCCATTAAGATCTAGAGAATATACTTCTTCATGAAGAAGCCAGAAAAGGCTACCCATGAAGAATAGGGGTTCAACTTAAAAGAACTTAATAAAACGACCATACTAGTAACTACTAATAACATGTCTATAATGAATTGTGGAAACATATCTATTTTTAAGGACGCATACTATCTTGTTGGTGTTGACGGTTCCAATTCTACTACTTTAATACTAATCATACGCGAAATAGAGTGAAGAAGGTCATATACCAATTTGTATCACCTAGATACCGATTGGACTAAAGTAATAGCATGAACGAACAAAGGAATGAAGTTTTCTTAAAGTATTAAGGCCTCTCGAAGAAATGTAAAGGCATCCCCCAATCATTCCACAAGTCACGACCTTAATCTAATCGTGAGTGGCACCCACACTTAACCTCCTAGGTGGGAGAACCAAGGAATCCAAAGCCCAACTTATATCAAGTGTTCGACCATGGATAACAATCATAATGCGGAAGTCTTATTAAAGTAACCAATAAATAAACCTCTAATCCTATTACATATCATCCCAAAACCTGAAAGTCATCACCTCAAGCAAATCTAATCTCCAAAACTATGTCTAGGAATATTAAAGAAATCAAAATAATTAAACAAAATAGTTTATGCCCGCAAACTAAGGACAACATGTTATGACCGAGAGAATTCAACACGAGCTTGAATGAGTAGCCAAACCTGGAATCTAATATACTTAAGACTGGCTAGAGCTGAAGGCGAGTTAAAGTTGCAGGTACACTCAGAACACTACACAAAAGTAAACAAAGGAAACACACAAGTAGGGCTCAGTAAGGGGCAACATGTACTGAGTAGGTATAATTGGTCAACTCAAAATAGAAACTAATATACAATGACTAATTGTATGAACTCAACTATAGCACTTAAAAGGTGATAAGCAACAAACAACATGAACTAGTGTCAACAACACTAGAGTAAGTATGTAACAAGTCAACAATTTCAAAATCATCCATGAGGACTCATGCCTCCAACCAAACCATTTGGGAAATTGAGTTCTTTGAGATTGAGTACATTCTGTTAATTCAATATGTTTTTCTTTTAATATTATAATGTCGGAACATGACACTCCGATCCAATTATACAGTGTAGGGACGTTATACTCCGATCCAAAAATACCGTGTCGATACGTGATACTCCGATCCAAGAATATCGTGTCACAACATGACACTCAGATCCAAGAATACCATGTCGGAATGTGACACTCTGATCCAATTATACTGTGTTAGATCGTGGCACTCCGATCCAATTATACTATTAATTTATCATTTATCATCACCACTTTCAATTCATTGATAATATTTCATCCAGCCTTCTTTATTCAAGGCATCACTTCGATAAAGAGGGTTCAAGAATATAAATTACACGGTCTCAAGATTTAAGACCAATCACAAAACACACAACCAAGACACACAACCACACAATCAAGTGCACAGAAAAATTCACAATATTATTTAATGTATATCAATCACTATTAAGAGTTTACTATCAAATAGCATAAACCATAACCTACCTCAACCGAAGAACCGAAGTCAACCAACTACTTCTCAAATGCTTTTCCTTTCCTCAATACTTCCAAACCTTTCCAATTTATCAAATGCATATGCATTGTTTGTAAGTTAACAATCCTATAAATACTCATGATATTATATGTCTAGATTAGACCCAAAAATTTTCTTATTTTATAATCAATGTCCTAAAGTTCAAACCTAAGGTTAAGTCTCCATTTACATAACTTTCATGTACAACACCTTATAATAAATACACCGAATATTTAATTAACTATTTCAATATATGAAATTTTTGTTTATAAGGTAGTAAAGATACCACTGTCATGATACCAGTGGCAGCCAACACATGAACCTGCTAAATAAAATGACCAAGGGAAACCAATATCACACCGAAACAAATGAAATCCATTCCAAATCACAAAAATAACAATGATAATTCAATTTTGTAAATTTTTCGCATGCAGTCCACTTATTGTTTTACTAATAATTTACATTACTTTAATTATTAAACAATTCCCCTTTAAGCAGTAAATTTTAATATTGTACCATGTTTCAATTGTAACAATATATGTACCCACCTGTAATTTCTTTCTAATAAACTAACAATATAATGCATTCTCGCCTAAACAAATAATCAACATATATACAACTAGTTGTTGTCCCACACTTTTATAGGGATTAAACACAATTGAATAATATAATACTTAATATTTAAATCATATGTTCATTCTAACATATTAGCAATACACAAATTCAAGTATTGAAGTTTCTATGTGGGGAGCTCGTCCGTCTCCTGCCAATCGTGTCGCCATCGATAAGTTCCATTTGTGTTTCTGACTCAAGATAGGAACCCTGATTATTAATGAATAATTATAAAAGTGTGAAAGTAACCCACTATAAATTATAATGTTATTTCTTTAACCACCAACTAAATAAATTATTAAAAGTACCCCATTAATTCTATAATTGTAGTCATTATTAGTCCAAAATATCCATTTAGAACATATCGGAAGTATTTTATGAAATAAATCTTTATTACTCGAAATGACCAAATGAGTCGTTACAAATGTTCTGACATGGTATTATTTGATCAAAGTGTCTTGTTCCGACTCAGTATTATTGGATCAGAGTGTCACGTTTCGACACAGTATATGAGATCGGAGTGCCACAATCCTACACGACAACATTAAGAAAAGGAAATCTTGAATTAACTTAATATACTCCATTTCAAAGAACACATTTTCCAAATGAGTACGGTGTAGAGGCATGAGTCCTCATAGGTGTGCTTGATATTGTGATTGATTGTGTAACTATTATGGTGTTGTTGTCACTACTTCGTGTTGTTTGTTGCTTGCCACCTGCCAAGTATTGTAGTTGATTTTATATTATTATTCAATATATATTTGTTTTTATTTTGGGTTGACCGATGATACCTACTCAATACGTGTTCCTTTTACTGACCCATACTTCTATTTTCTTTGTTGTTCTTTTGTGGAGTGCAACAAGTGTACCATCGACTTCGGCTCGCCCTCACCTCTATCCAGTCTCCAACACATCAGAGTTTAGGGTGAGCCATTATTTCTAGGTCATGTTGGATTCTCTCATTTATGTCACGATGTCCTTAAATATCGGACATGGATGATTTGATTTACTTATTTCGGTACTTTCAATATTTTTAGACTTAATATTTGAAGATTAGATGTTCTTGATATGATCACTTTATGGTTTTTAGAAATAATACATTAATAAGTTTCGGAGCTTCCGCCTAATTTCTGTTTTTTCATAGTTGAATTGTTGGTAGATGTGGGGGTTTGAATTCCTTGGTTCGCCCACCTATGAGGTTAATTGTGGGTGTCACTCACTACTTGTTTTGGGTCATGAAAAACTTGATATCAGAGCATTAGGTTAGATCATCTCATTGCACAAGTACAAGTCTAGTACATTCTTGCAGAACAACACGGGGACGCCTTTACTTTTTTTCGAGAGGCTATATGCCTTTAGGAAAACTATTTTTTCTTGCTTTAATTTGGATCCAATTTGTATATAGGTGATACAAATTGGTGTCTGACCTTTTCACTCTATTTCGCAGATGGTTAGAACTAGAGCAACAACTGTACCAACACTAGCACCGGCAAGACAGGGTGCGTCTAGGCACTCCATTGGGGATGTAACTCGAGGAGGAGCAGTGGCAGAGTCCCTGCTAGAGGTTACGGGAGGAGGCCCACTAGAGGAAGATGACAAACACGTGGTCCAGCTAGGGATAGAGCGGTGAATCCTCCACCAACTGATGAGGTAGTGAGATAGGGTGAAAAGGGGGAAGATGAGCAGCTTCAAGAGAAGGAAGTACCACCCCAGCCTACTCTAGAGAAGATTAATCAGGTTCTCACCTATCTTAGCAGGTTATCTAATCAAGGCCAGATACCCCAGTGTTTTCTGCACCAACACCTCAGGTTTAGGGTGTAAAACATACAAGTGTTGTGGCTCCCCGCATAGATGCATCCTTGGAAATAGGCATGTTTTCTCGATTGACTAGAGGGTCTATAATAACAGGTGACCATCATGACCTTTTAATTAAGTTCTTAAAGTTGAAACCTCAAGTCTTAAAGGGTGCTAAATCTGAAGATGCCTATGATTTCCTGGTTGATTGTGCTGCTACATAAGATGGACAATGTAGAACGATTTGGTGTTGAGTTTGTGACCTACCGGTATCAAGGGGACGCCAAAATGTGGTGGCGGTCTTATGTTGAGTGTTGACCATTCAAGGCACCACCCATGACTTGGGAATCATTTTCTAGCTTATTTATGGAGATGTATATCACTCGTACTTTGAGGGATAGGAGGAGAGATGAACTCCTGAGCCTAGAGCAAAGAAGGATGTGCGTTACTGCTTATGAGGCCGTATATCATGCACTATCCAGTTATTCCACTCAGCTTTTCTTTATTCCACAAGAGCGGATTCGCCACTTTCTGGAAGGATTGAGGTTAGATTAACAGATTTCAGCCTTACGGGTAGTTGCTGCAACAAAATCCTTTCAGGATGTGGTTTATTTTGTCATAGAGGTAGAAGGGTTGAACCCAAGACTTTACCAAGGCGTAGACATTTAAAAAGTTCCGTAAGGGAAGTGAGTTTAGCGGTTCTTACTCAAAAGGGTAGAGTTCAGGGGGTTATCCTGCTTGTCCTATTAAGTCTTCAATACATGCTTCAATTGAGGTCCGTCGCAGACTAGTCAACCTTTTTATAAATTTGGAGGTTATCTCAAGAATTCTTCCTTTTAACAAAGACCTACACTTGACTCCAGGACTTTTTATGAATGTGGAAAGGCTGGACATATTAGGAAATATTATCCATGGCAGAGTTACTAATCCTCAATAGTTAGAGTTAGAGGTGATCATGGTAGAGGTAGTCATTCTGGAGGATGTTGTGGTCAAGGTAATGATGGTCACCAGTTCAATCGGGGTGGAGGGAAAGTTGGAACTACTGTAGTGCATCATGGTAGAAGAAATGTACAGACAGTTGATTGGCCCATTGTTATGGTTTCCCCAGGAGGTTTGAGGCTATTATCACAAGTACTCTTATGGTCAGTGATTGCATTGATTTTGTATTGTTTGATCCTGGATCCACATTTTCATATGTACCTTCCTCATTTCCTACCTTTGTTGATTTACATTGTGATTTTCTTGACATGCGTATTCGTGTATCTACTCCTGTGGGTGAGTCTGTGATAGTTGAGAATATGATAGGTCTTGCCTTGTGACATTTGTGGGGACCAATACTTATGTAGATTTAATTATTCTAGAGATGGATGATTTTGATGTAATTCTGGGTATGACTTGGCTTTCTCCAAATTTTTCTATCTTATATTGTAATGCTAAGACTGTGACCATGGCCAAGCCTCGGAAAGATCCGTTAGTGTGGAAGGGTGACTATATTTCAACCTCAGTTCATATTATCTCTTTTATTTGTGCTAAGGGGTTGGTGAGTTAGGGTTATTTTAGCTTTCTTGACACATCTCAGTGATTATACTTCCAAAGTGCCTTCGATCGAGTCTGTTACGACAGTCCGTGAGTTTCTGGATATGTTTCTTGCAGACCTCCCTTGTATGCCACTAGATAGAGATAGTATTTTTGTGTTGACCAGGAGACGGGTACTCGCCCCATTTCCATTCCACCTTATAGAATGACCCCACCTGAGTTAAGAAATTTAAAGACCCAACTTCAGGACTTGTTAGGTAAAGGTTTTATTAGACATAGTTCATCCCCTTGGGGTGCTCTTGTTTTATTTGTGGGAAAGAAAAATGATAGTTTTTAGATGTGCATAGACTACAGGCAACTGTATAAGGTAACTATTAATAACAAGTACCCTATTCCTCACATTGATGATTTGTTCTATCAGTTGAAGGGTGCTTGTGTCTTCTCTAAAATTGATTTGATGTCCGATTATCATCAATCGAAAATACGGGAAACAAATCTACCAAAGACTGATTTTCGAACTTGGTGTGGGCATTATGAATTCTTAGTAATGTCTTTTAGGCTTAAAAATGCTCCTTCTTCTTTCATGAGCTTGATGAATTGTAATTTCAATCCATATGTGGACCTCTTTGTTATTTTATTTATTGATGATATGCTGATTTACTCAATGAGTAAGAAGGAAAATGAGGAGCATTTGAGAATTGTATTGGGGTTGTTAAGGGAGAAAAGACTTTATGCCAAGTTCTCCAAGTGTGAGTTTTGCCTCGATTCATGTCCTTCTTGGGGCAAGTGTTTTCTAAGTATGGAGTGATGGTGGATCCTTCTAAGATTGGAGCAATGAAGAATTGAGTAACGCCTACTAATGTTTCAGAGGTAAGAAGCTTTGTTGGTTTAGCTAGCTACTATCGCCGATTCGTCAAGGTATTCTCTTCTACGGCTTTGCACCAATTTGACTAAGCAAAATGTTCCAGTTGTATGGTCGGATGAATTTAAAGAGAGCTTCTTAAAACTCAAGACCTTGTTGACTACTGCATCGATTCTTGCCTTGCAAGTGGAAGGTAAATTTATTATTGTTTATTGTGATGCATCTTTTTCTGGCTTGGGTGTTGTGCTAATGCAGGAGAGAAATGTATTTGTGTATGCTTCGAGGATATTGAAAGTGCATGAACATAACTATCCGACCCATGATATGGAGTTGGCTGCAGTTGTATTTGCATTGAAAAAGTGGAGGAATTATATATATGTGGTCAAGTGTTAATTTCTTACAGATAATCGTAGTTTACAATATGTGTTTACTAAGAAAGATTTGAATTTGAGGTAGAGAAGGTAGATGGAGTTATCGAAAGACTATGATATTACTATTTTATATCATCGTGGAAAAGCTAATGTTCTAGCATATTTCTTAAGTACAAAAAAGCAGAGAGCATGGGTAGTTTAGCCCACTTAGAGGTTTCTAGATGCACATTGACTATAGAGGTTCAGACTCTGGATAATGACTTTATGAGGCTTGAAGTACTTGAGAAAGGAGGAGTTTTGGCTTGTGTGGAGGCAAGATCTTCTTTCTTGACAAGATTAAGGGAAAGCAGTTTGGTCATGAAAAGCAAAGCCAAATTCAAGATATAATATTGCGAGGAGAGTCTAAAGAGGTTGTGATTGATGAGGAAGGCGTCTTGAGAATTAAGGGGCGAGTATGTGTGCCCTATTTTGATGATTTGATTCATACTATTCTTGTATAGGCGCATAGTTCGAGGTATTCTATACATCTCGATTCAAACAAGATGTATCGTATTCTGAGACAACATTAATGGTGGAGTAGATGAAGCCTTACATTGCTGATTTTGTTGCACAATTGCCGAACTGTCAACAGGTAAAGTATGAACATCAGAGGCCTGAAGGGACACTTCAAAACGCCCATTCCTAAATGGAAGTGGGAAAGAATTGCAATGGATTGCGTGGTTGGTCTTTCAAAGAAATTGGGTAAGTTTGATTCTATTTGGGTAATTGTTGACAGGTTAAATAAGTCTGCTCACTTTATTCCATTCACGATAACTTGCAACGCAGAGAAGTTAGCAAAACTCTATATCTCTGATATCGTTTGGTTTCATGGCGTTCCACTTTTTATCATATTAGATAGAGGTATGCAATTTACTTGTATGTTTTGGAGGATCTTAAATGCTAAATTAGGTACTAGAATTGATCTTAAATGCATGATTGATTTTGGTTGTCATTGGGATCAATTCTTACCATTTGAAGAGTTTTCGTAAAAAAATAGCTATCACTCGAGTATTGATATGTCCCAATTTGAGTCATTGTATGGGAGGAGATGTAGGTCTCCTGTTAGTTGGTTTGATGCATTTGAAGTAAGACCTTAGGGTATCGATCTTTTGAGAAAATCGTTAGAGAAAGTGAAATTCATTTAGGAGAAGCTCTTAGCATCTCAGAGTAGACAGAAAGAGTATGCATATCGGAAGGTTAGGGACTTGGAGTTTATGGAGGGTGAGCAAGTCTTTATGAAGGTATCACCCATGAAGGGTGTAATGCATTTTGGTAGCAGAGGTAAGCTTAGCCCGAGATATATTGCTCCATTTGCAGTTCTGGAGCGCGTCGGGGAGGTAGCCTATGAATTGGCCTTACCTCCAGGTTTGTCAAGAATGAACCCAGTATTTCATGTGTGTATGCTGAAAAAATACCATGGTGATGGAAACTACATTATTATTTGGGATTCAGTTCTGCTTGATGAGAATCTATCTTATGAGGAGGAGCCTGTTGCTATTCTAGATAGCGTGGTCCGCAAAATTGAGGTCAAAAGATATTGAATCTATCAAGGCTTAGTGGAAGAGTCGGTCACTTAAAGAGTCTACTTTGGAAGTGAGACGGATATGCATGTAAGATATTCGTACGTTTTTATCTCTTCAGTTACCCTTTCTTCCCTTGCCTTCCTTTGATCGTTCGAGCACGAACGATGGGTAATTTGGTATGTATTGTAAAAACATTTTTTTGGTCATTTCTAGTGCTAAAGCTTTTTGTTTCATAAAATACTTTCTGATAGATTTAGGGGATATTTTGGAATATTCATAATTACAATTATGAAAATAGTGGGGTAGTTTTTATAATTGAGTTAGTTGGTGGTTAAAGAAGATAACTTTAAAATTAATAATGGGTCACTTTACCCACTTTAATAATTAGTCTTATATAAGAATTGGGGAGTGAATATTCTGTAGAAAGATTAATAGTTTGAGGGGAGAAATTTTACTCGTCCGGCAAAGATAGTCGTTTGTCAATTCTCAGGTACGATCTTTTGGTTAGACTTCTAAGTTTGTGAAGATATGTGGTTGTGCAGTAGTATAAATTAGTAGATATTCATATTGTTGACTTCTTGCATTGGTATAAGACAAAAATGTAGGTATAGCAATTGGTTTGACTTATATTTGATAATTAGGAAAAGTTTTTGTGTGAGATAATATTGTAGGATGGCCACTTATAATTAAATAACGATGACAATTTATTGAACAATTTTATATGGACATGTAGAATGTGTCTTAGATTTTATTTCAATTATCTTAACTTATAAATTAGTTGTACTGTTTTTAAACATTCGACTTATTCGAAGAATTTTCTTATAATTATCATATTAAGACCCAAGTTTGATATACTGGGATAGGTAATTAAATATTTAGTGGATTATGTTATATGAAAACAATTAAGAGTGTAGTGTTTGAAAAAATTATGACTTAACCTTAGACTTGAATTTGAGAATTAGATAAAATATAGAATGGTTCTCATGTCAATCATTGGACAATGGTTACCCTATCATTGGACAATGATTTAGACTATACACTGAAATATTAGAAAATGTTAGTTGTCAATTATTCACAGTATTTCACTAATGTTCGTCCTTAGTTAAATTTTTTAGTTATCACATTATAAATTACGTTTTTATTTACGGAGATACGTAATAAGTATAAGATGTATCAAATTATTTAAATACCATTTAAGTTATGCTAATTGGAGGAATCTAGACTTATCCTTTCGTTTAAACTTTAGAAAATTGATTATAGAATTAGGTGACTTTTATTGGTTTGGGTTAAATATAGAATAAATTGAGTGTTTGTAGACGGTCCGTAGGATAGACGACTGTTTGTCCTGCACAACCGTCGATCGGAGCAAAAACTCCCAAAAATTTAGCCAGGAAAAACAATTGGCTAAGTCTTGATCGATGGACGGACCGAGGTCCGTAGGTCAGACGATGATCCGTAGTCCGTGATCGTCGATCGAGAACCCCATTAACCCACTCTCTGACAAGAGCTATGGATGACCAGCACGGCCAGTAGGTCTAACCATAGGTGGAAAATTTGCAGACAGTTAAGGGGAAATGCACAACTTCAAATAGTCATAACTCTTGGCATAAAATG
This sequence comes from Solanum pennellii, assembly GCF_001406875.1. Lineage (NCBI taxonomy): Eukaryota > Viridiplantae > Streptophyta > Magnoliopsida > Solanales > Solanaceae > Solanum > Solanum pennellii. Next base: position 28,554,832 of record NC_028637.1, on the reverse strand, counting down.
AATTATGTGTCTCATGACCTACTCACAGATATATAATTGAATTATCTTTCCATAGCCGCCGATCATGCTAAAATCATAACTTCGAGTAAAAATTTATGTCAATTTTAGTAAAGGCCACTCGAACAGGCCCCGACGACGGACCCAACGATGGGGCGTCGGGCAGACGATGGACCGTCAGTCATGGCCGTTGTTTGGCCCAACAACAACTTTTCCATGGGTCTTTTTGACCTTTCCCACTCCGTTTAAACCCTAAGCTATGTCATTTTGACCATAAATCATCAGATCTTAGTTAGTTTAAGCCTAGAAACATAATTAAAACTTATCCAAGTCAAATCATCAAATCAAAACATAGAAAACTGAAGCAAGAAAGGAGAAAAAGCTCAAGAACCCTAGTTCAAGAATGAAGCAAGTTTCCAGCAGTTCCAGCCCATAAATCTAAGTGTTTCTCTGTGAATTTCATCACCAGGTATGTGTGATTTCACTAGTGGGTTACTTTCACCCATTGAGTCCCTAGTTTTCAGTCAGATTCTTGATTCCCATATCATGATACGTAGGGTTTCTTGAACTTTGTTAGAACTTCATGAATTTATTAAATGGGAAAAGTGTCAAATATGCCCCTATACTATTTACAAAGGTCTAGATATACCCTCCGTTTAATGTTTGGTTCAATCATGCCCTCGCCGTCCAACTTTTGGTCCAAATATGCCCTTATGGGCGTTAGTTGCCATGTTGGACATATCCAACTCATTCTTCATTTCTTTAAATGCCACATGGAATTGCCCTGTCAATTTGACCTTACCACATAACATTTATATGAAAATAGAACGATATTCGGACTCATAAACACCTAATCCGACCCATAAATCAGCTCCATTTAAATTCACGATCGACCCATTTTTAACAATTTTATTTAATTTTTATTATTGCGGTAAATTTCGAAAATGAGTAATTAATTAATAAAAAATAGGAAAAATATGAAAAATAAATAAAATTAACGCCAAAAATTCACAAATAAATATAGTACCCTTAAATCTAACATTTCAATTTTTTTTTTAATTTTTTTAATTTTTGATAAATCTCAAAAATGAGTAATTGATTAATAAAAAATATGAAAAGTATTAAAAAAATATAAATTAACGTCAAAAGTTTACAAATATATATAGTCACATTTCAATCTACAATTTTTTTAATTTTTTTACATTTTTCGGCAAATCTCAAAAATGAGTAATTTTTTAATAAAAAGAGAAAATATGAAAACAAAATAAAAATATACGTCGAATTCACAAATAAATATAGTAAACTTAAATTCAATAATTTTAACAATTATTTTTATTTTATATTTTTTCATATTTTCATATTTTTTTATTTGTGAATTTTTTGCGTAATTTTTATATTTTTTCATATATTTTTGTTTAATAAACTCATTTTTGGGATTTATCGAAAAAATTAAAAATTAAAAAATGTTGAAATTGTTGAAATTAAGGTTACTGTAATTATTTTTTAATTTTTGGCATTAATTTTATATTTTTTTCATACTTTTTATTAATCAATTAATCATTTCGGGTTTTATCGAAAAAAATTTAAAAAAAATTTATATTGAATTTAAGGTTATTATAATTATTTATGAATTTTTGGTGTTAATTTTATATTTTTTTCATATTTCCTGTTTTATTATTAATCAATTACTCATTTTCGGAATTTATCGAAAAATATAAAATTTAAACAAAATTGTTGAAAATTGGTCGGATAATTTACTTAAAAGGGGGTTGATATATGGGTCGGATTAGGTGTTTATGAGTCCGAATATCTTTCCATTTTCATATAAATGTTATGTGGTAAGGCCAACATGACATGACAATTCCATTTAGCATTTAAAGAAATGAAAAATGAGTTGGATATGTCCAAAATGGCAACTAACGCCCATAAGGGCATATTTGACCCTTTTCCCTTATTAAATATATGTTCCAAATCAGATTATCATGTTATTACTCATATTATCGCATGAACTTCAGAACTCTAGTTTTGTATTTCTTTAGTTCTTGAATTACACATGCTAGGTCACATATTTCATAGACTTCAGATAAACATGCCTCATTTATAAATGTATAATTACCAGATTAATTATTGCATTTTCAGTTTCAAGCTATTCAGTATTTATAGAAACTTAGACATAATCAGTTAATTTACAAAATTCATTGGGAGTAGCATAATACCGAGTTTGACTAGGGTTTAGCATACCCAATAGTCCAAGAACTACTAGCCAAGTAGGTTGTAAGTCCCCTCAGTGGGCAATCAAGTTAGTGATCACGCCAGCATACCTTTATACCTTTGGCAGGGTATTCTGGGTCCTCTTGATGGGGCATATACATCGGATTCTACATTTAGCTCATGTGGTTTTATTATCGGTTATTAGTAGCTCCCACAGTTCACTCAGACTCTCTGCATTGACCATTTATCAATATATTCATTATTCAGTTTTAGCATGTTATACATTGGCCATTGCATCTAGTTAGCTCAGAATTAAGTTTGTCATGTCAGATTATTATACTTGCTTTTATTCTTGTTCAGTTATGTTATATTTCGTCTTTACTCTATCCTACATGCTCAGTATCTTTCAAGTACTGATGCATACGTGCGCTACATCTTCTCGTGATGTAGGTTCAGGTTCTCAGCATCCAGATCACGCATAGATCGATTTTTCAATCTCAAGTTTATCAGATTAAGGAGTGATTCCTTAACCTCCGAGGATAACAGTAATGAGTTTCATTTCAGTCTTTAGTCATTTAAATTCAGTTTTTGCTAGATTTAGTTGGGGCTTGTCCCAGTATTTCTAGTCCAATTTAGAGGTTATTTTTAGACATAGTTAGTTTCAACTTATTAGTGAGTTAATATTTCTTTGTATTAAACTCATCAGTTTTTCATATATCTCAGTTACAGAATATGGGTATTCCCCATCTTTTCATTATAAGTTATGATTTAGCTTCCGCGTCAGTTTATTATCTTTAGTAGTCTCATGATCATGCCAGCAGGGTTAGCTTGGGATCACTTGTGGTTCTATGTTATGTGTCCGCGTCTCGGGGATAGCTCGGGGCGTGACATATATTGACCATAACATCTCCTTGAACTTAATTATTTTACTCATTATTTAATCTTTTTATGTCTTGAAGACCATGTAACCCTAGGTCATTTGTCTATCAAAGGTACTACTCCATAATATTCCTATTCATGGAAAGAAAGAATGTCTCCACTACATATAAAAATGATCTTATGTTTTTTGATGTATAAGAAATTATAGAGCGCATAAAAATGAGTAAATAAAATTTATTATTAGTTGAAGGAAGATGTTCTTTTTATGAAGCTTCGGATTCAATTCTTGTCTCATAGTTTTTGACTGGTACTAGGAGATTGAGGTATGTTTTCTGGAGAAGACAACTTCAGAAACTAGTGCTAGACTGTAGAAAAACTTGTTGTCATGGGCTTAAATCTCCTTAAAAAGAGCAAGATATCTATTCATGTCTCAACCGGAAAATTTACTTTTAATTGTAATTTTGTAATTTCACCTATAAATATCACTTGAATTTTCCATATAAATATATATCATCTTGAAATTTTTTATTTTATTTTTCTGACAGAAACTATACTATCTAAAAAGCTGAAGAATATCTACGTATAAACCTAAGTTTGTTTTCTCTATTCCTGTTTTATTGGCATATTTTTTTGCTTACGACCATGTTATGAACTTTTCTTTTGAATCGTATGTCTATTAGATATAATATTCTTATGGCACAAAGATATGGTAAAATATGTGTACATCTTAATTATTACTTTCCTCAAACTCACTTGTGTAATTACACAAAATGTTATTTAGTAGAAAAATCGACATCAAAAGAGGTCTGAATAAACCCATCTTTTGGATTGTAGATCAAATAGAAAAAAATTCTTTAGCCCGCAAAAATTGGTATAAGATATGTGTACATCCTACCTCCTAGATTCAACTGTAAGATGAATATGTTTTTCACTACTCATATTTGATATTAGGTAAGACTTCAATTACATCAAGTTATGGTGATGTTAAAAAATTGATCAAAATCCTGACAAATTGTCTTACAAAAAGTCATGGTGATCGTCAAAAAACTGCTCTCAAACCTGGATGAATCACCATAATATATTAAGCATTAAGGACAATATCATAATATTTAATTTATCTCTTGATATATTTGGGATGGTTCTGAAGGAAGTGGAACTGATACACTCCCTACTAGTACAGTTGAGCTCTATCCAATTATACTTTGTAATTTCATCATTATCTTTCTATTAAACTAAAACTATGCTCTTGAAAACTCAACGATATATTTAGGTGTGTGTAGAACTTTTCCATCCCATTTCAACGGAATGTTTTTTCTTTACTAATCATGAACAACTTGATTCTATGGGTTGAAATCTCTCATTTCGAGAAGGTTAAACATGATGAAGTTTGGTATTTTTGCTAAGGAACTTTTTCTTGAATTAACCAATTATGGGATAACGAGTGATGAACATGTATAAATTGTAACTATGAGAAACGAAGTCGTGAAGGACACTACAATAGCAACTTGGAATGCTAGTTTATCCATTAATATATTCTTAAATTCATTTGAAGGTTAGTTAATATTTCTCTTTTTTGACCTTTCTAGTAAGGTTGTAACTTAAAGAACTCTTAATTACCATTCCTATATTCCATTACGCTAATCTAGGAAATCTTCCTTTTTGCTCCCATTCTTTGTCCTCAATCAATTGAAATGTTTCTATTTTTCGAGTTATCCCAATACATTGTTCATACATTTATGAGAAAGCATCTCAGCAATATTTCTTTGCACTTCTCCATTTTTATTGTTTTAACTAGCGGCGGACCCACATCATATCGTGGGTGTGCACGTGCACAAACTTCAAAAAAGATTTTATATATATATATATA
>NC_028637.1:28526248-28549352 GCF_001406875.1 Solanum pennellii | reverse complement strand
TATATATATATATATAAAATTGGTAGAGATTAAGATATAGTTAACACAGTGCACCCATAAAAACATAGAAGTGCCCATGTGCAATGTGTAGAAAGTAGATATACCACCCTCTAGACAAGTGTTCGAATCCCACTTAAGCCTCTTTTTATTTTAAGTTTAGCTTAGACATTATATTTGAGTTATGTTTATGTTGGTGCAATAAAAGTTTCTAAAACAAAGGTTCACCTCTACTATAACGTTATAGTGAAATAACTATAACCATAAAAAATAGTAAATTATTTGAAATATACTTCTTCTCCATTAAAGACTCATTTTCCTTCACTTGTAATATAATTTTGTTACATAAATAGTCTTGCTTATAGAGAATAAGATACGCCAATATTGAAGAGGGAGGTTTAGTTAAGATAAGAATTCTTCATATTCCGTTTAGCTAATGATGAATGAGAATGTGGACCATTTTTCTTGAGATGATAATTTTGTGTCCTCCTAATTTGATGCATGGAAATCCTTTTTGTAACTAAAAAAGGTTGAAGGTATAGTCTACAAGTTGGAGACCTGGCATCGATCTATCATCCTCGTCTACTTTTACTTGGTTTCACATTCTTCATGAAAGGAGATTCAAACCAAAGGTAAGATTTTCTACTTTTATGTCTTTGTCATAAGTACTTGAACATGAGCAACATTTCAATGTTTACTAGATTCCTCAACTATATAAGTATATTAGTTAGGGGGACATAATTTCTTTAGATTTTGTTGATAACGGTGCATAGACTTTGATAGTTTAAGAGTAAATCATCCTTGGTCATTGTGCATATTAGGAGTTCATTGAGAGAATCAACAAAATCGATTCATATTGTCCTCAAAATTTTGTAGGAGCTAGAAAACTCTTCAGGATTACTTCAGCTTTGGTGATCAATTAATCTCTTATTATTATCTACAATAGATTGAATTTTAATTTCTTATATTCCTACACCATCAGAACATAAGTGGTTGTGAAGGGGGATGAAGGTAATTTCTATATGAGGAACTCATGAAAATCATGGAAATTTCATACTTTAACTGTTTGGAAATATTACATGATTGACATTACTTTATCATATTTAATATTTCTATAACTTCCTAAATTACCCCTAAAACCCTTTTTTAAAAGATAAATTTTTTGTTCATATAGGCCATTTTATTTATTATCAAAAAATAAAAATAAAGTTTTGGCCCAAGCCCAACCTAATCCCACATTCATTAACCCTAGCTATAAAAGCTAACTTTAACTTCCTCTTTAGCTCACCTTCATTTCTTCTTACTATGTTGCCTTCTTGCTCACGACTGAATGTTACATTACTCCTTTTTGTCTTGTGGGTTGTACAAGCTCTTTATTACAACGTTCTCATCTTTCTTCTTATCATACAAGATGTGTCAGTCAACCAAGGTAACGTAACTCCTATATTTTCAGTACCTTTATTCATCACTGTTCTAACTCTTTGTTGCTTACCCATGTGAAATAATTTGTTGTTGAATCAAAGGAAACTAATCAGTTTCTTAAATATATATTATTTTAGTGAAATCTACTTTTTTGGGCTACCACATGGCGTGAAAAATCTTATTTTTATTTTCTATCTCCTACTCTTCTTTCAGTCAGAATTGTTCTAAAAAAAAGGTTGTTGAATGTACTTCAAGTGGGATGAAACACATAAAATCTTTGATAGATGATGTTCAGCACATATTGCAACAAAATGACTAAGTTGAAGTTTCTTTTTCATTTTTATGGTCTTTCTGTTGCATGACGAGTACTTCCTAGTGGAGTTCCAAAAATAAACAGAATCTCAAGTGGGCTCCAAGCCATCATGAATCAAATTCACAAGACCTCCTGTAAAGCATCAGAGCTGTAGAAATAGGGGGAGATGTAGGATTGAGTATTTTAAATTCATATTTTAGATTTTTCCATAATGTCATATATGGAAAAAACATAAAAATTTGTATATCATATATGACTACGATAGTCCACCATATGAGAATTACATCTCTTAGGTATCGTTCATTAATTTAACATTCGGAAGAAAAGAAAGAGATAACTGGAAAAAGTTTTTTACTTAAATAAGAGTGTAGGAACATTAATACAATATTTTCCTATTTTGGATATGTGCAACACCAAAATATAAATTATAAGGCAGTGCCACTTTCGTACCCTTTTTTATGCAGAAAAGATATTGTGTGCTTAACCAAAGGGTTTTTCAACCTCTTTATCTCTTTCCTCAAGATTCCAAGGTATACTAATTGTTTTCTCTACGTTGAAGTGTTAGTGTATTCAGGGACGTCAGAACAACAGAACAGTAAATTGGTTTAGTGAGCAAAATGGATTCAGTTTCTTACTTCTGATAATGATGGCAATGAGGTCTCTTATAATCAATCTAGTATAGATGTGATGGTTTTTATAGTTTAGATGATGTTGAAGTTGTTGAACTCAATGTGGAATCTGTGTCTGATGGTCGTACTATGGCTTTTAATGTTATCGGTCTAGATGTTGCTTATTTCATAGGAAAACCACGTTATTGTGGAGGTGGTTGGGGTGATTTATATGGTGGTAGTTGTGGATATTGATCCTGAGGTGGGATATATGGTGGTAATAAAGGTGGTTAGGGCAGTAGCAAGCATTATGGAGGTGAAGGTTGATATGGCGATAGTGGTGGGAGGTATGGGGGAGGTGGATATGGTAGAGGAGGAAGTGGATATTACAGGTGCGAGTATATTGGTTATTTTCAAGGAAACATAGTCAAGGTTATGGATAGGGAAGCATTGGTGGTGGTTAATATGGTTGACGACGAAGGAGGTCTAGGTGGTGGTGGTAGTGGTTGTTACAAGTTAGGCCTTTAGGGGAACAAGGGTTGGTAACATTGACATCCTTTATGTAAATATCATTCCCACAACCTATGTCTCCATTGTCGTGCAACCATATCTCCCACCACCTCTGTCTCCATTGTCGTGCAACAATATCTCCCACCACCATACCCCTACCATATTCACAACTGTGGCTACATTCCCTTGTGAAATGACAATTTTCTCCACTCTTGTAACACCCACTTCCTCCTCTACCTCTACCACTATACCCATCGCCACCTCCACCATACCTCCAAACACCTCCGCCATATCAACCATCACCTCCATACCACATGCTGCCACTCTAACAATCTTCTCCACCAAAATATTTCCCATCTAAAAATATATATTAACCACAACCACTATACGAATCACTTCCACCACCTCTGAGATCACGGGATCCTCTTTTAATAAAGGCACCATCTGAGCCGGCAACATTGGTAGCCTTCGTATTGCCATCATTCCCAGGTTCCACATCGGCTCAGCCTCTTCACCGTCAGTTAAACTACAAAAGTCTAGATCCTATGATAGATTGATGAACAAAAATCTCATCAACTCAATAATGCGGATCAAACTGAACCCTTTTTGGTCACTAAACCACTTCACTGTTCCTTTTTTCTTACGCTTCTGATTATACCAACTTACAAAAGAGTTGATTCTATGTAAAATTCACTTTCACTTTAGAACATATACACGACCATGAAAAAAATCTCATGTTCAGTTAAAACGATAAAGATCTCTAACGCCTACAGTTAATTTTTATTTACATTTCAAACTAATAATGGTGAACAATATGAGTGCAAGGGAAAAACTAAAAAAATATGTTTCTAAAATTTATTAAACCGAATAGTATCGATAACAATGAATAAATTCAAAGGCATATGCATGCTTTTTCTAAATTTATATCAATGTCATGACAATTTTCTGATAGAAGTTTCTTATAGAAATCTCACCATATGAATAAATTAAATTAGTATCCATTTCATAATTGATAGATCAGAATTTAATTTAGTAGGAAAAGTTTTTGTTGGATTCAAATTATTAAGTAAAACTCAATATAATTTGTTATACAATATGTTTTATCTGTTTTAAGACATAATTTAGCTTTTAAGGGTATAAAATCAATCAAGACTTTAAAACTATATTTGCCAATAAACATTTAACATTTTGAAATTCATGAGTTCACAATACACTGATTTCTATACATATAGTTTGCACCAGATATTCTTGAACAAGATTTTATATATAACCAATATTTTCACTTTTAAATTATCTTTAATATGTTATGTTATGTTACTCTATTAATTTGACACAACACAAGATGAATTTTTGACCATTTGAATTCTTGAACTGATTATTGCGAAAACAATTGAATCACAGTGCTATTAAAATTGACCTAAATTTTTAATTTTATAAGAATTGGATCATATTATAAATGATATAGAAAATTTACGTTATCCTTTCAATAATTCCTTAACCCTAGTTTCTAAAAAAGTAACCCTTCGAGACATCTCATATCTCCATTTTGGTCAACATGTTGTCCACTTGTCTCAACAAATATCCTACCATGACCTAACTTTTTGAGTCTGATGGCATCTACTATAATAGCTAGTATGTAAGACAACCCGTACCGAGATGGTAATGTAGTGAGTACAAGGGTAGAACTAAAGTTAAATAGTAGTATTAAAAGAAATAGACAGAACCGAGGTAAAACAAAAAAAAACAACATACAGTAGAAACCATTCCAAAACCTTGAAGTCAGGACCTATGTACAGTGAAAAAATACAATTCCCAAAAGTGGACACCAATTTTCACACCTCGAGGCTACCCCCTAGACATAACATGGGACCTACGATCATGAGTGCCCCAAAGCTAACGCCTAATCTGGCATATCATGAAAATACTAAAATAATTATGTAAAACATGTACTGTGCGGAAACTACAATGAAGGATACCTGAATATGGGGAAAAACCTATAAGCACTAAATATAAGTGAAATAAACTAGGGTTTGTGATAAATGCAACAACCACTTAACAACTCAAACTGAATCTACTACTATGTTTGAAAAGCTCTAAATGAGCTGAGGTGATGGGACATGCCCCGAACTAACTCTGATAGAACTGAAACTAAAAATAATGACAAAAATGAAAGCATGTCTATTGTCCTCGAAATATGACGACTCACCTTTGAAGTTGTTGAATGTGCACGGAGAATCGATTTTAAGCGTGATATGGATGCTCAGTACCTAAACACATATCATAAAAGGATGTAGAAAAGAGTATGAGAAAGTACTTTGAATGCATTGAGCATGCAGGATATAGATACTAACATGAAAAATATATATGAGCAGAACAACGTGTAACTGAGAAATTACATAATCTGAGCAAGAATATAAATACCGAAATATATAAAATAGTTCAACTGAATGAAGTGACAAAGTACTAATCATGAAGAGAACATGATGAACAATACACTTATATAACTTCTGAAAACATGGTCCAATGCAATAACAGTCTGACTTTGGGGATACTATAAACCGAGACATAAACTGTGTGATATAAAACCATGACCTCGTGTGACAGCCGATAGTTCAAACAATGGCGCGTGAGTACCGTAGTTAATGGACTTCGTCAGCTTTTATGTCAGGGGTTGTTTTTGTCGTGTCCTTATTCATTGAGGTAATTAAGCTACATCCTTTGATGTCTAAGATAAGTCGTTTTACTAATAGAAAGAGAATGAGGAGTCAGTTTCTTTCAAGAACAAGAAATAGTGTTCTTTACGTTTTAGCCCCAAAATTCAAAGGACTTCTCATTAGATTTCTTCACAAAGAATGTGGGGTTTCATTAGTGGGTTCCTTTCATCAATTAGGTCCCTAGAATTACGTCAGTTCCTTGATTCTACATATATAGTATAAGCCAATGGTTTGAATAAATATTAGGAATTGGTTGTGCAAGTAACATGTTTCCTTAGAAACATTCATCAATAGTGTTTCTCAAGACTTAGAGCAGGAGGCCAACATCAGTAGTGTTTACTGAAATTGTTGCTTCATTTCTGTTTTTATATATAAAATAAATAAATCGAAAGTTCTTTTTTTAAAATTGAGAAATTTTCCAAATTTAACTTGGGAAAAAATGAAAAATTTCATAACAAAACACTAATATCGTAAAAACAATGTTATTTTAAGAAAATGAATACAATTTATATACCATGACTTTTATAAGAAAATGACAATGAATAAAAACACTTATTTAGTTTTACCACACTCGAATTAGCTGATCTTGATTCATTCAATTAATATTCAATAAAAATAAGATTTTTACCAATATAAAAACTATTCATTAATGCAAGATATTCCTACTTAAGAAGAAAAAAAATTGATGACAATTCACCAATTAATTTAGTTCCTCTAAACCACTGAAAATTTTTCTTTAATAATGGAGAAAGTTGAAGAAGATATGGTGTTGTCATGTGTAGTGCGACGTCATGGGTTAGATGGCTGCCAAATTCTCACATTCAATATCTGATTTACGTCGATGTATTCTTCAATTTTCATATGTCGAATGTCAGGTTAAGTATCAAAGTTTAAAAAGCGTTATAAGTGTCTACATCAAACAAGTTTATTAATGAAGAAGATGATGACATATAAACTTACAAAGACATAGAGATTATTAGGCATAGAAAGTCAAATTAAGGGATACTCCATCTCTTTCATAAATCCCACTTTTTATCCTTTTTAATTTTTCTTTACTTATGATGTTTAAAGAATTGTGAGTTTTCACTAATGTTTTGTTTTATCTAAATTTATATGATGATTTTTATAAAAAGAGAATTTTGTAGATACAAAATATATCCAAAGATATTTTATATTTTCTAAAGTAATTAGGTGTTGGAACACAAATAAAGTATCACTAATTGGTACAATACACCTTAATTTTTATTTTAGTTTTTCAAATAAATGTTTTTATTCCATTTTACTATTACCAGAAAAAAAAGGTCCAGTATCACTATATATCAAAATCGCATTGTAAAATTTTTTATGAAAAATTGTTAAAATAATACTATTCACTAAAAATGTATTTAAAAACAAATATCTTAGCTAATTCATGTTTTTTCTTATAAAATTACTTTTTTTGCTAGCTTTTATAATTGGCCCGAAATAATTATTCATTAATTCTGGCTATTGTCCAAATTTATGTTTTAAATCTATTTTTTTGTGTAGTAGTATAAATTAGTAGCCATTCATATTGTTGACTTCTTGTATTGGTACAAGACAACAATGCAAGTATAACAATTGGTTTGACTTATATTTGATAATTAGAAAAAGCTTTTCGGTGAGACATTATAGTATGATGGTCATTTATAATAAAATAATGATAAAAATTCATTGAAAAATTTTATATGGACATATAGAATGAGTCTTAGATTATTTTTTTCAATTATGTTCACTTATAAATTATTCTTACTGTTTTAAACATTCGACTTATTTGTAGACTTTTCTTATAATTATCATATTAAGACCCAAGGTTTATATATTGGGATAGGTAATTAAATATTGAGTGGATTATATTATATGGAAGCTATTAAGAATGTAGTGTTTGGAAAAACTATAACTTAACCTTAGACATGAATTTAGAGAATTAGATGAAATATAGAATGACTCTCGTGTCAATCATTGGAAAATGATTACCCTATCATTGGACAATGATTTAGACTATACAGTGAAACATTGGAATATGTTAGTTTTCAATTATTCAGAGTATTTCACAAATGTTCGTCCTTAGGTAAATTATTTAGTTATCACATTATAGTTTAAGTTTTTATTTACGGAAATAGGTAATTAAGTATTAGATGAATTAAATTATTTAAATTCTATTTAAGTTATGCTAATTGGAGGAATCTAGACTTATCCTTCAGTTTGATCTTTAGAAAATTGATTATAGAATAATGTGAGTGTTTCTTGGTTTAGGCTAAATATAGAATATATTGAGTGTATACAGATTTGCTAGCTTACAAATTATGCATATATACTTGATAGATTGGAATGGTTAGGAGGCATTGAGGAAGGAAAAAACATTGGAGAAGTAGTTTGCTAGGCTTCGATTTTTATGTTGAGGTAGGTAATGGTTTATTTTGATTTGATAGATAATCTCTCAATAGTGATTGATATGTTTTGAGTGATATCGTGAAGTTTACTATGTACTTGATTGTGTGATTCTATATCTTGGTTGTGTGGTTTGTGGTTGGCCTAAAATTCTGAGCATGTTGAATTTATAATCTTGAACACACTCTAGTAAAATGACGCCTTGAAAAAACTAAAGAAGGCTTGATTAAATAAATAAATGAGATAATTGGATTGGAGTGTCATGTTCTGATACGGTATTATTGGATCAGAGTGTCACGTTCTGACACGGTATTATGGGATCGGAGTGTCACGTTCCGACACGGTATATGGTATCTGAGTGTCACGTTCCGACACGATAACATTTAAGAAAATGAAATATACAATTAACTTAATATACTCAATCTCAAAAAATGCATTTTCCAAATGAGTATGGTGTGGAGGCATGAGTCTTCATAGGTGTGATTGATATTGTGATTAATTTTGTACCTACTATGATGTTGTTTGTCTTCATAGGTGTGATTGATATTGTGATTAATTTTGTACCTACTATGATGTTGTTTTCACTAGTTCGTGTTGTTTATTGCTTTCCACCTGCCAAGTATTGTAGTTGATCTTATATAATTATTCAATATATATTGGTTTCTATTTTCGGTTGGCCGATGATACCCCTACTTCTATTTTCTTTGTTGTTCTTTTGTGGAGTGCAACAAGTATACAATCGACTTCGAATCGCCCTCAGCTCTAGCCAGTCTCCAACACATCAGAGTTCAGGGTGAGCTATTATTTCTAGCTCGTGCTAGATTCTCTCATTTATGTCATGATGTTCTTAAATTTCGTACATGGATCATTTGATTTACTTATTTCGGTATTTTCAATATTCTTAGACTTAAAATTTGGAGATTAGATGTCCTTGATTAAATGAGTGTAAGATTTTTGAAAATAATACATTAATATGTTTTGGATCTTCCGTATAATTTTTGTTTTTCATAGTTGAATTGTTGGTAGATGTTGGCCCACCTAGGAGGTTAAGTATGGGTGCCACTCAGGACTTGTTTTGGGTCGTGACAAACTTGGTATTAGAGCATTAGGTGAGATGATCCCAAAACACAAGTACAGGTATAGTAGAGTCTTGCGGAACGGTACGGGGATGCCTTTACTTTTTTTCGAGGCTATATAACTTTCGGAAAACTCATCGTTTTTCGTGCTATAACTTGGATTCAATTGGTATCTAGGAGATAAAAATCAGATATGTCCTTCTCACTCTATAACGCAGATGGTTAGAGCTAGAGCAACAACTGTGACAACACCAACAACGGCAAGACATCGTGCGTCTAAGCCAATCATTGGGGCTTTAACCCGAGGAGGAGCAGTGGCAAGAGGTCGTGGTAGAGGTTGCGGGAGGAGGCCCACTAGAGGCAGAGGATAAACACCGGTCCAATTAGGGATAGAGCGGTGACTCATCCACCAACTGATTAGGTAGTGAGAGAGGGTGAAGAAGGGGAAGATGAGCAGATTCAAGAGAAGGAAGCACCACCCAAGCCTACTCTAGAGATGATTAATAAGGTTCTCACCTATCTTAGCGGGTTATCTAATCAAGGCTAGACACCCCAGTGTTTTCTATACCAACACCTCAGGTTCAGGGAGTACAGCATACAACTGTTATGGCTCCCGCATAGATGCATCCTTGGAAATAGGAATGTTTCCTCGATTGACTACATGTCTATAATAACAGGTGACCATCATTAACTTTTCGTTAAGCTCATAAAGTTGAAACCTCCCGTCTTCAAGGGTGCTGAATCTGAAGGTGCCTATGATTTCTTGGTTTATTTTCATGAGGTGCTACATAAGATAGACATAGTAGTATGATTCAGTGTTGAGTTTGTGACCTACCAGTTTCAGGGGGATGACAAAATATGGTGGCGGTCTTATGTTGAGTGTCGACGAGCGAAGGAAGCACCTTTGACTTGGGCATCATTTTCTAGCTTATTTATGGAGAAGTATAAAACCCAAACTTTGAGGAATAGGAGAGGAGATGAGTTCCTCATCCTAGAGCAAGAAAAGATGAATGTTGTTGATTATGAGGCCAAATTTTGTGCACTATCCAAGTAAGCCACTCAGCTTTTCTTCAGTCACAAGACCGTATTCGCTGCTTTGTGAAAGGATTGAGGTCAGATTTTCAGATTCCAGCCTTACAGATAGCTGCTGCAACAAAATCCTTTCAAGAAGTGGTTGATTTTATGATAGAGGTAAAAGGGGTAAAGCCATATGACTTTACAAAGGCATCGACATTGAAGATGTTTCGTAAGGGAGGTGAGTTTAGTCATTATTACTCCAAAGGGCAGAGTTGGGGGTTATCCAGCCCGTCCTGTACAGTCATTATTGCAGGCTTTAGTTGAGGGTCTGTTGAAGACCTATCAGCCTTTTTCTGAGTTTGGAGATTATCTCCACACTTCCTCCTCTTCACAAAGACCTACACTTGACTCCAAGACTTGTTATGAATGTGGAGAGGCTAGACATATTAGCAAATATTGTCCAAGGCAGAGTCAAAAATCCTCAGTAGTTAGAGGTAGAGGTGGTCATGGTAAAGGCCGTCATTCTGAAACTCAAGACCTAGTTGATTACTACACTGATTCTTGCCTTGCCAATGAATGGTAAGAATATTATTGTCTATTGTGATGCATCTTATTTTGGCTTGGGTTCAGTGCTAATGCAGAAGAGGAATGTAATTGCTTACGCTTCGAGGCAATTGAAAGTGCATGAACGTAACTATCCGACCCATGATTTGGAGTTGGCTGCAGTTCTATTTGCATTGAAACAATGGAGGCATTATCTAAATGGGGTCAAGTGTGAATTTTATACAGATCATCGTAGTTTACAATACGTTTTTACTCAAAAATATTTGAATTTGAGGCAGAGGAGGTGGATAGAGTTATTCAAAGACTATGATATTACTATTTCATATCACCCTAGAAAAGCTAACGTTGTGGCAGATGCCTTAAGTAGAAAAGCAGGGAGCATGGGTAGTTTAGCCACTTACAAGTTTCTAGATGCACATTTGCTAGAGAGATTCAGACTCTGGCTAATGACTTTATGAGGCTAGAAATACATGATTAAGGAGGATTTTTGGCATGTGTGGAGGCAAGATCTTCTTTTCTTGAAAAGATTAATGGAAAGCATTTTGTTGATGAAAAACTAAGCCGAGTTCGAGATATGGTATTATCTGGAGAGGCTAAAGAGGATGTGATTGATTAGGAAGGCGTCTTGACAATTAAAAGGAGAGTATGTGTGCCCCATTTTAATGATCTGGTTCATACTATTCTTGCAGAGGCGCATAGTTCGAGGTATTCTATACATCCTGGTGCAAAAAAGATGCATCGCGATCGTAAACAACATTACTAGTGGAGTAGAATGAAGCGTGACATTGCTGATTTTGTTGCACAATGTCCGAATTGTCAGCAGGTAAACTATGAACATCAAAGGCCCGGAGGGACACTTTAGAGAATACCCATTCCTAAATAGATGTGGGAAAGAATTGCAATAGATTTCGTGGTTGGTCTTCTGAAGACAATGGGTAAGTTTGATTCTATTTGAGTAATTATGTATTGGTTAACTAAGTCTGCCACTTTATTCCAGTCAGGATAACTTACAATGCAGAGAAATTAGCCAAACTCTATATGTCTGATATTGTTCATTTGCATAGAGTTCAACTTTCCATCATATCAGATAGAGGAAAGAAATTTACTTCTAAGTTTTGGAGGACCTTACATGCTGAATTAGGTACTAGACTGGCTTAGTACAACATTTCACCCTCAGAGTGATGGTCAGTTTGAGCGAACGATTCAAGTACTAGAGATATGCATCGTGCGTGCGTGATAGATTTTTGTGGGCATTGGGATCAATTATGACCCTTAGTATAGTTTTCGTACAACAATGTTATCACCCGAGTATTGATATGGAACCATTTAAAGCATTGTATGAGAGGAGATGTAGGTCTCTTGTTGGTTGGTTTGATGCATTTGAGGTGAGACCATGAGGTACCGATCTTTTGAGAGAACCATTAGAGAAAGTGAAATGCATTCCTAAGAAACTCTTAGCAGCTCAGAGTAGACAGAAGGAGTATGCAGATCGGAAGGTTAGAGACTTGGAGTTTGTGGATAGTGAACAATTCTAACTAAAGGTATCACCCATGAAGAGTGTAAGGCGGTTTGGTAAGAGAGGTAGGCTTAGTCCGAGATATATTTCTCCATTTGAAGTTCTGAAGCACGTCGGGGAGGTAGCTTATGAATTGTCCTAACCTCTAGGGTTGTCACGAGTGAACCGAGTATTTCATATGTGTATGCTGAAAAAAATACCATGGTGATGGAAACTACATTATTCATTGGGATTCAGTTCTGCTTGATGAGAATATGTCTTATGAAGAGGAGCATGTTGCTATTCTAGATAAGGAGATACGCAAATTGGGGTCAAAAGAGATTGCATCTATCAAGGTGCAGTGGAAGAATTGGTCAGTTGAAGAGTCCACTTGGAGGGTGAGACGGATATGCATGAAAGATATCTGAACCTTTTTGTCTCTTCAGATACCCTTCTTCCCTTGTCTTCCGGTGATCATTGGAGGACAAACGATTGGTAAATTGCAATCTATTTTAACAACTTTTTTTTGGTTGTTTCGAAAGTTAAAACTTTTAGTTTCACAAAATACTTTCCGATAGATTTACGGATATTTTGAAATATTCGTAATTATAAGTATGCAAAAAGTGGGGTAGTTTTTATGATTGAGTTAGTTGGTGGTTAAAGAAGAGAACTTTAAAATTAATAATGAGTTACTTTTACCAGTTTTATAATTAGTCTTATGTAATAGATAGGGAGTGAATATTCTGTCGAAAGATTAAGGGTTTGAGGAGAGAAAACTTACGCCATGCAGCAAACAGAGGCGGCTCTGACTTCTCATGTACGATCTTGGTTGGGCTTCTAAATTAATGAAGATATGTGGTTGTGCAGTAGTATAAATCAGTAGCTATTCATATTGTTGACTTCGTGTATAGGTATAAGACAAAAATGTAAGTATAGCAATTGGTTTGACTTACAGTTGATAACTAGGAAAAGTTTTTGGGTGAGATATTATTGTAGGATGGTCACTTAGAGTAAAATAATGATGAAAATTCATTGTTTTTTCAATTATGTTCATTTATAAATTAGGTACCGTATTTTTTAACATTCGACTTATTCGTAGACTTTTTTTATAATTATCATATTAAGACCCAAGTTTGATATATTGGGATAGAAACTTAAATATTGAGTGGATTATATTATATGAAAACTACTAAGGGTGTAGTGATTGAAAAAATTATGACTTAACCTTACATTAGAATTTTGAGAATTAGATAAAATATAGAATGGCTCTCATGTCAATCATTGGACAATGATTTAGACTATACACTGAAATATTGGAATATGTTAGTTGTCAATTATTCATAGTATTTCAGTAATGTTCGTTCTTAGGTTAATTATTTAGTTATCACATTATAGTTTATGTTTTTATTTATGGAAATAGGTAATTAAGTATTAGATGAATCAAACTATTTAAATTCCATTTAAGTTATGCTAAATCTAGAATTATTCTTCTGTTTGAACTTGAGAAAATTTATTACAGAATTAGGAGTTTTTTTTTTGGTTTTGGCTAAATATAGAAAAAATACTGAGCGTTTATAGGCTCGTTTGCTTACAAATTGTGCATATATACTTGATAGATTGGAAAGGTTCGGATGCATTGAGGAAGGGGAAAATATCGGAGAAGTAGTTGGCTTGGCTTCGATTTTTCGGTGGAGGTAGGTTATGGTTTATTTCTATTTGATAGGTAAACTCTCAATAGCGATTTATATGTATTGAATTATATTGTGAAGTTTACCATGTACTTAATTGTGTGGTTGTATATATTTTTTTTGTGGTTTGTGGTTAGCCTAAAATTCTGAGACTGTTGAATTTATAATTTTGAACCCTCTCTATTAAAATGATGCCTTGAAAAAAAAAAGGCTTGATGAAATAAATTAATGAGATAACCGAATCGTAGTGTCACATTCCAAAACGGTATTATTATATCAGAGTGTCGCATTCCGACACGGTATTATGGGATTAAAGTGTGACATTCCGACACAATATATGAAATCTGAGTGTCACGTTCCAACACGATAACATTTAAGAAAAGAAAATCTTTAATTAACTTAATATACTAAATCTCAAAGAACACATTTTCCTAATTAGTATGATGTGGAGGCATGAGTCCTCATAGGTGTGCTTTATATTGTGATTGATTGTGTACATACTATAGTGTTGTTTTCACTAGCTCGTGTGATTGTTGCTTGCCACATGCAAAGCATTTTAGTTAATTTTATATTATTATTCAATATATATTGGTTTCTTTTGGGTTGGCCGACGATACCTATTCAATATGTGTTCCTTGTACTGGCCCTACTTCTATTTTCATTGTGTTATTTTGTGGAGTGCAACAAGTGTACCATCGACTTTGACTCGCCCTTAGCTCTATCCAGTCTCCAACACATCAGAGTTAAGGGTGAGCTATTATTTCTAGCTTGTGCTGAATTCTCTCATTTATGTCATGATATCCTTAAATTTCGGACATCTATCATTTGATTTACTTATTTTGGTATTTTCATTATTCTTAGACTTAGTATTTTGAGATTAAATGTCCTTGATTTAATGACTTTCAGGTTTTGAGAAATGATACATTAATAAGTTTTGGTGCTTCAGCATAATTTTTATTTTTCATAGTTTAATTGTTCGTATATGTTGGGGTTTAAAATCCTTGGTTCGCCCACCTAGAGGTTAAGTGTGGGTGTCACTCACGACTCATTTTGGGTAGTGACAAGAAAAAAGAAGTCTCATAATTAATCTAACATAATTTAGTTGATGATGTGAACAGTTGTTTGATATGTGATTTGCATCAACATCGTTATTTTTTTTTTAGGAAAGAATATTCATAAAATTTTTAGTATGATTGTGCATTTTTATATTATTTGCAAAATGACAATGCTCTCCACACTTGTAACACCCACATCCTCCTCTACCACCACCACTATACCCATCGCCACCACCACCATACCTCCCACCACCACCGCTATATCAATCATCACCTCCATACCGCCTGCTTCCACCCTAAAAACCTTCACCACCACAATATTTCCACCTAAAAATGTATATAAACCACCACTACCACGGGAATCACTTCAACCACCTCTGCGATCACGGGATCCTGTCTTGATAAGAGAACCATCTAGGCCGGCAACATTGATAGCCTTCATATGACCATCATTCCCACATTCCACATCAAGTTCAAACGATTCACCGATAGTTAAACTACGATAGTCCTTAGATCTTATACTAGATTGATGAACGAAAAGCTCAGCACCACCATAATCCGGAGAAAACTGAATCCCTTTTGGTCACTAAACCACTTCACTGTTCCTTTTTTTCTTACGCCAATGATTATACCTACTTACAAAAGAGTTCATTATTTTTAAATTTCACTTTTTCTTTAAAACATATACACGACCATGATCAAACAGCTCGTGTTCAATGAAAACAATAAAGAGCTCTAACACCTACACTTGATTTTTATTTCCATTTCAAACTAATAATAGTGAACAATATGAATATAAGGTAAAAACTAATAAAATATGTTTTAAAAATTGATTTAACTGAATTATATCTATTAAAATCAATAAATTCAAATGCATATTCATGTTTTTTCTAATTTATAACAACGTCATGACAATTTTCTGATAGAAGTTTCTAATGGAAATCTCAACCTTTTGAACAAATTAAATTTGTATCCAATTCATAATTGTTATATCAAGAATTTAATTTAGTTCGGAGAGTTTTTGTTGGATTCAAATTAATAAGTAAAGCTGAATATAAATTTTATCCAATATGTTTTATCTGTATTAAAACATAATTTAGCTTTTAAGGGTATAAAAATCAATCAAAATATTAAAACTATATTTGCTGATAAACATTTAACATTTGGAAATTCATGAGTTCATAATAAACTGATTTCTATGCATATTGTTTGCACCGGATATTCTTAAACAAGATTAATTATATAATATATATTCTCACTTTTAAATACTCTTTAATATGTTATTTTATGTTATTGATTGATTTGACACAACATCAAATGAATTCTTGAACTGATTATTGAGAAAACCAATTGAAATACCAGTGCTATTAAAATTGTCCGATATTTTTAATTTTATCAAAATTGGATCATATGATAAATGATATAGAAGATTACAATAACCTTTGAACAGTTCCTTAACCCTAGATCCTAAAAAATTAACCCTTGGAGCCATCGCAGATCTCTCTTTTTGTCATCCCTTTCTCCATTTGCCTCAACAAAAGCCTTGTCATAAATAGACTTCTTGAATTTTGATCACACCGACTATAATAGCTAGTATGTAAGAGAACCCGTACCAAGAAGGTAATGCATTGAGTTCAATGGAAGGACTTAATTGAAATAATACTAATTACAGAAAGAGATAGATCCGAAGTAAAACAAAAAAAATTCAATAGAAGCCCTACTAAAACTTTAAAGTCACGAGTACAAAGCTATCTAATGTAAAAATACAATTCCCAAAATTTGACCCCAACTATAAAACCCCGAGGTCACCCCCTAGACGTAACACGAGAATCTAGGATCATGAGTCACCCAAAGCTAACGCTAAGCCTGGCATATCATGAAAATACCGAAATACTTAAGTAAAACATGTACTGTGCGGAAAATACAATGAATGATACCTGAAAATGGGGAAAAACCTAAACGCACTGAATATAAGTGAAATAAATTAGGGTTTGTGATAACTGCAACAACCACTTAACAACTCAAGTTGAGCCTACTAATATGTCTAAAAAGCCTCTAAATGAGTTGAGTTTATTAATGTGCACGTCTATTGTCCTCGAAATATGATGACTAACCTTTGAAGTTTCTTAATGTGCACGGAGAATCGATTTTAAGTGTGATCTGGATGTTGAGTATCTAAACCTATATTATGACAGGATGTAGCACATAGTATGAGAAAGTACTTTGAATGTACTGAGCATGCAGGATATAGATTCTAAGCTGAAAAATATATATGAGAAGAAAAAAGTTTAACTGAGCAATTACAAAATTTGAGCAAGAATATAATTAACGAAACATAAAAAAAAGGTTAAGCTCAATGAAGTGACCAACTACTAATCATGAAGATATCATGATGAACGGTACACCGATATAACTGCTAAATCTGGTCCAATGCACAAAGAATTTGACTTTGGGAGATACTATTAACCGATACATAAACAACGTGATCACAACCATGACCCCGTTTGCCAGTCGATAGTTCAAATGATGGACCGTGGTGTACCGTAGTTAATGGCCTTCGTCGCTTTTATGTCAGGGTCATTTTTGTCATTTCATTATTAATTGAGACACTTAAGCTACGTCCTTTGATTCCTAAGATAAATCGTTTAACTAATAGAAAAAGAAAAAGACCCCAATTTCTTTCATTAACACACAATAGTGTTCTTCATGTTTTAGCTCAAAAATGCAAAGGATTTCTCTTTACATTTCTTTACCAGGGGTATGGAATTCCACTAGTGGATTTCTTTCATCAATTAGGTCCGTATAATTATGTCATTTCCTTGATTCTACAAAGACTGCATAGACCTAGGGTTTAAATAAATTTGAGGAATTTATTGTGATTTCAGCTGCTATAGAATCCATAGTGCAAGTAAAATGTTTCCTTAGAAACTTTGCATCAGTAGTGTTTTCTCCATACTTATAGTAGGAGGCCAACATCAATAGTGTTTACTAAATTTGTTGTTTCATTTTCTGTTTTAATATATAAAAAAAAATTGAAAGTTCTTTTTTAAAAATATGAGTAAAATTTCCATGTTCTACTTGGGAAAAAATGAAAAATTTCATAACAAAACACTAATATCGTAAAAAATATGTTATTTAAGAAAGTGAATTTAATTTATATACCATGAATTTTATGAGAAAATGACACTGAACAGGAAACACTCATTCATTTTTACCATACTCATATTAGTTGGTCCTGATATATTCCATTCATATTCAATTAAAATAAGATTTTTACAATCTAACATCTATCCATTAATGCAAGATATGCCTATTTTAAGAATAAAAATATTGGATGACAATTCACCAATTAATTTAGTTCCTCTAAAAAAAAACTCAAAATTTTTAAAATGGAGAAAGTTGAAGAGGATATGGTGTTGTCATACGTAGTGCGACTTCATGGGTTAGAAGAAGATTGTCAAGTTCTGAAATTTAATTTCCACTTTACGTCATTGTATCTTCTATTTTAATATGTTGAATTTCACGTCAAAGTTTTAAAGGCTTTTTAAATGTATATATCAAACAAATTTTTCTCATGAAGAAGATGATGACATATAAAGATTATTAAACCAAGGATACTCCATCTTTTTCATAAATCCCTCTTTTTTCCTTTTTAATTATTCATTACCTATAATGTTGAAAGAATTATGAGTTTTCACTTATGATTTGTTTGATCCAAATTATATCATGATTTTTATAAAAATAAAATTTTGTAGATGCAAAATATATCCAAAGATGTATGATCTTTTCTCATGTTTAATTAGGTGTTGGAACACAAATAAAGTATCACTAATTGGTACAATATACACTAATTTTTATTTTATTTTTTCAAATAAATGTTCTTTATTCAATTTTACTGTTACATGAAGAAGCAAAAGAACCAGTACCACTAAATATCAAAACTGCATTGTAAAAATATTTATGGAAAAAATTGTTAAAACAATACTATTAACTGTATATTTTTAATGACAATTTTCTTAGTTAATTCATATTTTTCTCATAAAATCACTAATTTATTATAAACTTTGATAATTGACCCCAAATAATTTTTCATTAATTTTTACTATTGTTGAAACTAATGTAGTAAATCTATTATTTTTTTTGGTACACTGAAAAAAAACCTAAAACGGAAAAAATAAATTCTGATAAGTCAAATTACAAAAAATAAATTCTGATAAGTCAAATTACTTGATTCTCCCAACATCAAAAGAAGTTATCTTATTGTTGGTGACTTTCCAAAGTAGAAATTCTTCTTTTATAAAAAAATATAAAGTTTTAGATTTAGAGAAAGATAATATTGAGGAGTGGATTACAAGGTAGGTTCAAACCCTCACTAATAAATTTAAAATTCAGGCAGTCAACAAACATAGCTACTATGAATCTCAAACAAACAATTTTTTGTATGTTATAATCTTTATGTCTCAAAGAATCTGTAAGATTATTTATAATATCTTTTCGGAAACATATTTTATCCTTCATTTCTATCAAGTGCTTATAATTTTCATTAATAGCAATATTAGAATGAAATTATATGTCCATATTGTTTTATTATAAATTGTTAGCAAAAGTTTATAATTTATTGATATATTTAATTATGCTATGTTTATGGAGGAAAAAAATTCGAATTTTTTCAAATAAGAAGCTGAAGAAAGAATAAAGTTAAATGAAAAAAAAAAGAGATGATAAAACCTAATGACCAAATGGTGAAGATTAATAAAGATTTCAGAAAAATTCTTAATGTAGTGAGATCTGACAATCATTATTGTCTTTTCGAATCTCAGCTTCTCAAAAAGGTCTATAGATTTCCAATCTATATATATGTTGTGTTTTCTTATACTTCTATTTGTACTTTATTTATAAACTAAAACTTATACAATTAAAAAGAATACTTTTTTTCTTCTAATTAAAGTGATGTTCTTCCCTCTCTATTCTATTATTCAAAAATAATATTTTCTAATTGAAACATGATGAAGTTTTAACATCATATATTTCATCTTGCAAAGACATGTTTACTTTGACTCTACATGGAACACATAATTCTAAAATTTGTTGTCTTAAATATGTTGTAATATTTGTGTAACTATAAAACTTCTCACTAATGATAAAATAAACAATTTTATAGCTTGATTATTTTCAAATATATATAGATGTTATATTTTTTTGATAGATCGATATCAAAATGATATTACATAAACATGGAAAGAAAGGAGTATCTACCATGTTATTTAAAAGTTTTTTTTTCTTTTTAAACTCATTATTGCGAGGTCAAATTTACAGTATAAGGATCATAAAACATGTAATGAATATTCGTTATAAGTGCTAATATCTATATTTCTTTCAAGACTATTTATATTATACTGAACAAATTAAACAACATGTGTTTTTATACATTATTCGAATAATGTTAGAACAAGATAGGTTTTTCTAACTAGGAAAATGTCAATTTCATTAAAGACATCTCACGTCATTGTTTATTACCCGAATGGATTAGCAGCAATTGGAGAACTTGGTATATTATGCACATAACAAAGTTCAAGAAAGTGAGTCGTTGGTGAGGAGGAGTACGAGAGTGAGAAATAAGGCTTGCGAATTCAAGAACGATCTGTATATTGATTGCAAAGGGAAACACCGAAGAATGACAACAAAAACATAAGAATATTTTTGAAGTAATTAGTGAAGCTTACTAGAAGATGGTCAAGTTGATAGATTTTTTTTAAAGTGTATTAAATTTCTTTTGTTTTATAGTTCGGGTAATTCATAGTTTATTGTCAATGCAGATTGGATGCCATAATTAATCTGTTAACCTTATCATGTGCCTTTTTTCCTCAAGATTTTTTGTTTTGAAGAAAAAAAAGTCTCATAATTTAATTAACATAATTTAGTTGATGATGTGAACAATTGTTTGGTATGTGATTTGCATCAACTTCTTTAGTTTTTGTTTTAGAAAAAAGTATTCATAAAATTGTTAGTATATTTGTGCATTATAATATTATTTCATTTTAAAAATGTCTCCTATCCTATCACCATCTACTGCTGACTCTTTCTAGGAAAATGTTAGTAGTTGTGGTAATTGTCTTTTATTTAGTGACGGAAAGTGGTCAGTCATGACTATAACTTCTCATTGAAACTCCATTATATCACACATATTTTATCTTTTTATGTTTTGTAATGGGATAAAGCACAATTCCCTCTTAGAATATGACTAAATTCTCAAAGACACACCTAAACATAACAAGGGTCCTATTACCCTCTCTCTCCCCTCCCGAAATCATTTTTTTTTATATTTTGTGCACCTTTTGTGTTGGCGTGGCAAGTTCAACCAACCAAGTAAGTTGTGTTTGTACACTAGCCTTCTAGTGTGTGTGTGTGTGTGTGTGTATATATATATATATATATATATATATATATACATATATATAAATTGATATGACTAAAAACAATATTACTAAAAAATATTCTTATTTTCTTTATCTTGTGTTTGGATTAAGTTAATACACTTTTTTTACCTTATACCGAAACTTCTATTTTTACCTTGATTCATTGTTTTTCTATTGATTTTATTTTTCGTTTTATTTTATTTTTTATTTTATTTGAAATCTAATTCAAAGTGTCGTGTATTTAAAATAACTTAATATTGAACTGATATCAAAATATAAATGAAGAAAATCATATCAAACATCAAACAATAAAATGTTAAAACTAAAGGACACTTTTAATTTTTTTTTTTTAAAAAAAATTATCTTTTTGAAATATTTGTAAGTAAAAAGATAAAAAAATTCATTTTTAAAAAATTTAAGTGAGAAAGAAATGAAAATAAAAATTTTATAAAGAAATAAAATTAATTAAGTGTGTATAAGTTTTATATCTATCGATCTATCTATCTATATCTATACTACCATAAAATCATGAACTCGCTAACTTGAATGTTAAAACACTAAAATACCCCCAAATTAAAACACTATACTTAGGATATATATTACATAATTAATATTATATTTATTTATGCTATATTATATTAAAAGCATTCACTTTTTCATATTACTGGGAAGTGACTCTTCTGGAAGGTTCTGAATTTTTTATAGAGTTGTGAATTATTCGATGAGTCACTTATTCAAAAAGTTGTGATTTTTCTGAAGGGCTGTGACTTCTCAAAAAAGATACGATAAAACCTTTTCATAATATGCTTTCATGTTTTTAAATAGAGGGGGTTTCTCACACTTTTAAACTACAAAAACTGTAAGTTTTCTATTCTTCTCCTTAATATAAGGAAAATTGTGAGAGTTGTCAATCATGCAATTATAATATTTTTGGGGGATAATTCACAAATACCCCCTTAACCTATGCCCGAAATCCCAGAGACACACTTATACTATTATAAGGTCCTATTACCCCCCTGAACTTATTTTTTTAATAATTTTCTACCCCTCTTAGGTGTATCTGGCACTATCTTGTGGCCCCAATGCTTGTTGACTCTTTTTTTTCAAGTTAGTGTCACGTAGGCCGAAAAGGGGTAGAAAATTACTTATATAATAAGTATAGGGGGGTAATAGGACCTTATTATAGTATAAGTATGTCTCTGTGTTTTTGAACATACGTTGAGGGGGTACTTGTGCATTTTACCATTTTTTGGTTTCTATTCTTCTTCTTTAAATAAGGAAGATTGTTAGAGTTCTTCAATCATTCAATTGCAATATGTTTTTGTGGGTAAAATAGATAGATCAACAAAAGTTGATTCGACAAGGCAAATTACATAACTCAACCTCAAATTAAAAGATTATCTTAATAATTCATATTTACTCATTTTCGTAACAATAAAATATACTTTTGTAGCAACTTATGCTTGGCAAAAAGACCAATGATTTCTGTTGCACAAACAACAAATTAGTATTGAAAATCTAAAAAGTCTCAAAATGTAGGGGAAATGTACTTGATCAAAATCTTATTTCAAGAGTCCAAACTACATTTAGTAAATACTCTTTCCTTTCCAATTTATTTAGTGTAGTTTTACTTTTATTCAGTTTAATATAGAATGTTAGTTTTTCTTTGAGTGTGACACATCTTTTTAAGACCATAAATTGAAAAGAACTTTTAATACATTCAACTTATGATCCTTAATTTGAAATTCTTCTTTATTTTGTAAAATTTAATGTAAAATTAAAATTAGACCAATATATATATATATATATATATATATAAT
>NC_028637.1:28504493-28524973 GCF_001406875.1 Solanum pennellii | reverse complement strand
GGGGCGGGGGAGTAATAAGATATAGTTAAATTTATGTGTGTCTTTGAAATTTTGGTCATATTCCACAGGGGGTATTTGCGCCTTATCCCTATTATAATTTTTTAAACTCTTGGCCATTTATCCACCCAATTTATTAGCCCATAATCTTTATATTTATTGCATAGAATAATTTCTCCCCTATAAATAGTGATGGTCTTACTCTATGATTAGTAGAACATTGAGAATAATTGACTTTTGCTTAGTAACTAAACCTTGTCAGCCATGGCCATAACTTCTCATTGGAACTCCATTATTTTATCTTTCTTATATTTTTAATTCATGTAATCTCTATCTAACGACCCACAAGTACCCCTAGAAGTTAGGGAGAACCCTTAGTTTGTCACAAGGCGTACTTGACCTTTGGGGTCTTGTACAATCCCTTTAACTATCGTTCATTCGTTCATTACATAAGACATGAAAAGTAGTGCGGTATAAAATATACTAAGTATGGCATATGCAAAAACATTCCAAAATGGATATTTTAGTAAAATTACATTTTCATGCTAATTAAGTAAAACATTCATGAATATAGAAGTAAAACCACATCAAAATCATCATTTAACACTTAGAGAAAGATTTCCATAATTTTAACACAAAAAGACCATTTTACAGTAGTATTTCAATATGTTATAGTGAACATTTATTAACATTGCAGTGAATTGTTTTATTCCAAAAACAGTGAACTCCAAAGCTAAACCAAGAGGAAATGAACTCATTTTCGTAGGAGTTTCTCTAGATAAGGTTATCCTAAGAATCACTAAGGTAAGATATGAAGGAAATCACACACCTCCTTCAATACACACCTTACTGATCCCCAAGACTGCCCTTCTAGTCATACTCACCCCGGGAGAACAAGCCCCACTCAATGACAAGACAGTAGAAGAACATTCAAACAACACACCAAGACTTCCCTTTCGAAATGCCTACTTAGTGCAATGAGTAAATAGAGTCCGACTCCACCACCTACCCTAAGTAGTACACTCTTTTAGAAGACTTCGTACTTTCAATTTATATAAGACTCACCAAGTCTCCCCTTTCGGAATGCCTACCTAGTGAAATGGATAGATAGCATCCCATTCCACTACCTACCCTAAGTAGAACACACTTTTAGAAGACTTATCACTTCCATTACTTTTGTGGGTATTAGCTTAAGTGACATAGACCATGAGATGTAGACATGGAATCTCGATACTTCCCTTATACGAGAAGGGTCCCCCCCCCCACTTGCCTAGAGTGAGGTTTTTTCTTCTAGCTTTTACATGGCTTTCCCAATATCTACACCTATGCGGGCACATAGGTATGGGATAAGGAGATTATTACTAAGTAACTCATTCTGTATTAACGAGAAGTACTTATCTCAAGGGGTACATTGGAATACAAAATCTCAACTCACGAAGTGTAACCACATCTCCTTCATATCCTCTCGGTTCTAGGCATGACTCCCCACAGATTCTCAACATTATACACTATAGGTTAAGGATAACTAGTGAACACCACATATCAACTCAAGAAGGGCATTTATCCTCCAACCTATCCTAGAAATCTCTTAGGATGTAGCGATGTTGCTAGTAAACACATCATCTCAACTCACGAAGAGTGTTCACCTCAAAACTCCCTTCTGGAGATAACTTGGCTTCATTTATTCATTCAAGAGTGTGTGTACATGTGAACACACCTTGCATATAAACATCATTTCATTAACATTAAATTCTATACATGATTAGGCCTTCATTCATCACATTACACACTTTAACATGCTCAATCTATACACTTACTTCATTCAGGCATAATCTAGGCAAAACATACAATTCAAGCTTCATAATGCATATCAACATGAACCTCATCATTATCACCTCATTTTACACACAAAACCTTCAAATCTATACTCACATTACATGCCAAATACAACAAGTAAACAGCGCCGCCAAGAAGGTAGACCATACCACTCAAGAACATTTCATAATAAGAGTTATAAAATAAGATCAACTCACAATTTAATGAAGATTCACCACCTATAAGCAATTCTTCAACATTTAATCATAATATGACCCTCAGGGCAGTAGTTAAAACAAAATAACAACATAAGGAAACCAAAGTTCAAACTGTACACAATCATGCTCATTTGACCCATTTCTTAAGTAAAAGTTTGATAAAAAGGTTTAACATGTTATCATTGATGTTTTATCATAAAATCACCAACTAAAAATAAAAACATCATATTTTAATCATTTAAAATGTTTTATTGCAAGACCCATATTTAGAGTTGAAGATAGAAAAAGTTTGGGTTGAAAACCCTTTTTGAAACATCATTAGAAAGGACTCCTTGAATGGAACAGAGTTCAAGGATGACTACCATACCTCAAATATAAGAAACCACAATTATTTTGATGAAGAACACGACCATCAACAGCCCTACAAACTCTTTCTTAAATTCTAGATTCTACAGAGTTTTAGGGATAATTTTAAAAAAGAGGGGTTTTAGGTTGTAGGAAATGAAGTCTAAAATTAGGTCTTAGAGTTTGAAACACTTTAATATACCTAAAATACCCTAAAAGTATCATCCTAGTTTCATAAAAAACTTGGGGTGAATTTACTAAATACCCCAAGTCATTACAGGAATATGACAGCTTTTGGCAGTCTTCACTGACGGCTCCGACCAACGGACCATTTGTCCATAAACAGCCCATTGGTGGTGGTCGTTTGTTTGGTTTGAGACTCTCAACACATGCAGGCCTGCAGTTCCAATTGATGGACCAAATCGAAGACCCGATAGTTAGACCACTGGCCGTCGATTGTTCGTTTGTGGACATTGCCTAGCCATTCTTGGGTCCTAGTCTTCGGCCCTTCTCTAGGTACGGGTCCTAGGTAGGGTCATTACCGGACATTAAACCCCTAAAAATAGTCATATAGGTCATAGGAACATCTCACACCAATTTCAAAGAAAACGAACACGTAAAACTCACTCAAACACATGAGAACACACAAGCACTATCAAAGGCATATCTTCCGAACATCATGGACGTTCTTGGACGTTTGACATCCAAACTGAACAAAAATTCACACAGTGCCTAAGAACATCAATACAACTCATTATAACAAAAAAATGACTCAAGAAAGATCTAGTTCACCTTAGTTCGTTTTAGGGTGTTACACTCTATATCATTTATCTACCAAATTTACTACCACATAATCTTCCTATTCATTGCAAGGTTAATATCTCCCCTATAAATAGTGATGGTCTTACTTTTTTAGTAGTACTTTGGCAGTAATCTCCTTTTGTTTAGTGACCGAACGTGGTAGGTCATATTGGCAACAACTTCTCATTGAAACTCTATTACGTAACGATCGGGTTCCGTCGTTATAGAAAAGACCATGGGGGAAATTTTGAGGTTGGAAAACTTATTCATAGTAATTGGAATTTTCCCAACCTAGTCAAGAGTTTGACGAAATTGGAAGAATTAAGGTGTAGGGATATCTAGTACCAATAGGTAATTTATTTATAATTTTTATCAAATGAGGGGGTAGATAACTCATTAAGGGATTCGTACGACTTTATACAATTAAAATTTGGTAAGTAGAACTCCGAAAAATGATCTTAGTACGAAAGAGTTTTTCTGAGTGCCGTCGGTTAAAGGTGTGTTTTTAAATAGGGGTCTTCGAATTATTTAAATAGCTCAATGTTTTGTACAAGCCGCTTTGGTGTTGGATTTTGTCATTTTGGAGGGGCCTCTTTGGAGGTCTTGACATGATTTAAAGTCGTAAATAAATCCTAAACGACTTTATTCTGCACTTTTTGATTCATAAAGCTAAGGAACAAACCCCATGTGCGTTTCCACAATTTTTACCATTTTTCAGACTAAAGGGAAAATTTTTACTCCCTGAATCCATTATTCGATCCGTTGATTGTAATAGTGTCACGCCCCGAGCTACCCCCGAGACGCGGACATGGAACCTAGGACCACATGATCATGAGCATACTAAAAATAA
Organism: Solanum pennellii; assembly: GCF_001406875.1. Taxonomy (NCBI): domain Eukaryota; kingdom Viridiplantae; phylum Streptophyta; class Magnoliopsida; order Solanales; family Solanaceae; genus Solanum; species Solanum pennellii. The sequence continues at coordinate 28,520,947 of NC_028637.1, read as the reverse complement.
TAAACTGTTGCAGAAGCTAAATCATACTTAAAATGATAAGATAAAGAATGCTGATATTCTATAACTGAGATATTTGAAAACAATGAGTTTAATACAAAAGAATTATTAACTCAATACTAAGCTGAATCTAACTATGTCGGAAAATAGCCTTTAAACTAGACTAGAAATACTGGGACAAGCCCCAACTAAATCTAGTAAAAACTGCAACTAAATTACTAAAGACTGAAATGAAACTCATGACTGTTGTCCTAGGAGAATGAGGACTCACCACTGAATCTGCTGGACTAGAAATCGGGAAATCGATCTATGCGTGATTTGGATGCTGAGAACCTGAACCTACATCACTAGAAGATGTAGCGCACGTATACTTCAGTACTTGAAAGGTACTGAGCATGTAGGATAGAGTAAAGCTGAAATAAAACATAATTGAACAAGCACAAAAACAAGTATAAGAATCTGAACGTGATGTGCTGATTTCTGAGCTAACTGGATTAAATGACCAATTTATAACATGCTAAAACTGAATACAGAATATACTGATAAATGGTCAATGCAGAGAGTCTGACTGAACTGTGGGAGCTACTAATAACTGATAATAAAGCCACATGAGCTAAATGTGGAGTCCGATGTATACACCCCATCCAGAGGACCCAATATACTCTGCCAAAGGTATAAAGGCATACTGGCGTGATCACTAAACTGATTGCCCACAGAGGGGACTTAAAACCTACTAGACTAGTAGTTTTGGGACTATTGGGTACGCTAAACCCTATTACAACTCGATATTATGCTACTCCCAATGAATTCTGTAAATTAATTGATTACATCTGAAATTCTGTAAATACTGGATAGCTCAAAACTGAACATGCAAACTGAGTGCAACAATTAATCTGGTAATTATGCATTTATAACTGAGGCATGTATATCTGAAGTGTATGAAATATATGACCTAGCATGTGTAATTCAAGAACTAAAGAAATAAAAAGCTAGGGTTCTGAAAATTCATGAGATAATTTGAGTAATAACATGATAATCTGATTTGGAAAATATATTTAATAAATTCATCAAGTTATATCAACGTTCTAGAAACCCTAGGTTTAATCATAATAAGAGAGTCAAGAACTGACTGAAACTAAGGACCCAATGGGTGAAAGGAACCCAGTAGTGAAATCCCACATAACTAGTGATGAAATCCACGGAAAAATACTTAAATTTCGGGGCGGGAACTGCTGGAGCTTGTCGCGTTCTTGAGCTTTTTTTCTCCTCTCTTGCTTCTAATTTTCTATGTTTTGATTTAATGATTTGACTTGGATATGTTTTAATTATGTTTCTAGGCTTAAACTAACTAAAATCTGATGATTTAGGGTCAAAACGACGTAACTTAGGGTTTAAAAAAAGTGGGAAAGGTCAAAAAGACCCCTGGGAAGGTTTCTGTCGGACCTCATGACGGCCAGGACTGACGCTTCGTCGTGCGCCCGACGCCCCGTCGTTGGGTCCGTCATGAGGGCCTGTTCGACAGGCCTTTAATAAAATGGGCATAATGTTTTACTCGGAGGTCTAATTTTTAAAAGGTCGGTGGCTATGGAAAGATAATCCAATTATGTATCTGTGGGTAGGTCATGGGAGACCTAATTCATTTTGTTCTAAGACTTATGATCATTTTAAATTGACCCAACTGCATTTCAACTTAACTGGCTGCAAATTTTCTACCTACTGACCGTACATCCAACTACGAACAATGCTGGTCATCCATAGCTCTTGTTAGAGAGTGGTAGAAGGGAGTCTTGATCGACGGTCACGGACTACGGACCGTTGTTTGACCTACGGACCGTAAGTCCGTCCGTCGTCCAAGACATAACAAATTTTTCTAGGCTGTAAATTTTAGGAGTTTCTGATCCCATCGACGGTTGTGCAGGAAGGACCGTGGTTCAGGCTACGGTTCGTCGATTCCACCGTTGGTAGCACCTGCAGATTTTTCTGAAAAACTAATTTTTTGTCTATTTTGGCTATGGGTGTTACAAATAGAATGGCTACTTATCAACGAGGGAGGGTTTTGAATAGGAAACCATGGTGGAAAAAACTTTAGATTTTATACTTGGGATCATGAGTATGATCTAGTGTGTTTAGCATTTTTAGTAATATAGGTAATTAATGATTGTTTATTGACTCCCGTATTACATTTATTGTTTGTACACTAAGAACAAGCAAAGCAAATCCATAAAGGTAGGATTTAGGGTTTCAATCTTTTTTTGAGATAGGTGATGATTGTGATTCTATGATATGTCGGTTTGTGATTCATTGTGATGCATGTATGTATGCCAACGTTCCATTATTGATCACACCTTCAGTAAATTAATATTAAGGAATACCTATATGCCATGAATCACTTCTTGACTATATGATATTGAGAATATACTTGTGCTTATAAATGCGATGTGTAGAAAGGAACGGGTTCCACGTTTTGGCATAGCTAATTGGGATCAGTTGTCACGTTTCTGCATAAATATGGAATTGATTGTCACATTTCAACATAACTATTGGATCGGGTGCTATGTTCGATATGCTATCAGTTTGATTTGGGTTCCATGAGAGGACCAACTACTTGACATAATTTTCTATCTTGAGAATCGTGAAATTGTACGTTCTTCATAGATATTGATAATATTGTAAATTTTCTATACTTTGCATGTTTATGATGTTGAATTGACTTGCTTATGTTACACTTAGTGGGATAGACGTGTGGTCCCATCAGTACATTGTGCTCGTGTACTTATACTGAACTTGCTCTTTTTTTTTGTGTGTACAGGGCATATTCGGCTATTGAAAGACCTTATCGTGAAGATCGGTGATGTCGTTCGAATTCAAGGGTGAACCAATTCTTCCGGGCTTCCATGAGTTCTCCTTCGTCTATGTTCACATTATAGACTTAGACTCTTCTAGTTAATTAATATTTCATTAATTTGGGGTTTTATCCCTTCTTGTTTAGACTTTGATTCCTCATTTAGTTATTTAGGTACATTGAATTCAAGTTCTAGAGATTGTTCTTTTGCATTTGTTTGGTTAGTTGTTTGGTAAAACCTTGGAGTTTATAGGGACTCCATTTTTATTGTCATTAAACCTTGTTCCGTATCATTAAATGCCTTAGTTATCATAAAAGTATTAAATTTGGGTTGTAGTAATTGTTTCTCCTACTGAAGGGTTAGTATGGGGGTCAATCGCGACGGTGTGGGTCGTAACACATTATTTCACTCATTATTCTATCTTTCTATGTCTTCTAACTCATGTAATGTAGATACATTGATCTACCAAATTTACTACACCATAGTCTTCTCATTCATTGCAAGGAAGAATGTCTCCAATATAAATAGTGATGGTCTTACTTTGTTATTACAATGTTGGAGTAATTACGATTTATTTGTGACTGAACGTGGTCAGCCATATTGTCCATAATGTCTCCTTGAACTTTATTATTTTATTCATTATTCTATCTTTTTATGTCTTTAAATCATGTAACCTCTAGGCCATTTGTCTATCAAAGTCACTACTCCATAATATTTCTATTCATGGAATGAAAGAATGTCTCCTCTACATTAATGATGATCTTATGTTTTTCGATGTATAAGAAAATATAGAGCGCATAAAAGTGGGTAAACAAAAGTTTTTATTAGTTGAAGGCAGATGTTCTTTTTATGAAGCTTTGGATTCAATTATTGTCACATATATTTTGACTTGTACTTGGAGATTGAGGTATTTTTTCCAGAGAAGACAAGTTAGGAAACTATTGCTAGACTGGTGAAAAGACTTGTTGTCGTGGGCTAAATCTCCTTTAGAAGAGGAAGATATATATTCATGTCTCAACCGGAAAGTTTATTTTTAATTGTAATTCGGTAATTTCACCAATAAAAAACACTTGAATTTTCCGTATAAATATATAATCATCCTGTAATTTTTTGTATTTTATTTTTTTGACAGAAACTATACTATCTAATAAGTTGAAGAATATCTACGCATAAACCTAAGTTTGTTTTCCCTATTCCTGTTTTATTGGCATATTTTTTTTGCTTACAACCATGTTATGAACTTTTCTTTTGAATCGTAGGTCTATTAGAAATAATAATCTTATGACACAAACATATGGGTAAAATATGTGTACATCTTAATTATTACTTTCCTCAAACTCACTTGTGTGGTTACACGAAATGTTCTTTACTAGAAAAATCGACTTCAAAATAGGTCTGAATAAACCCGTCTTTCGGATTGTAGATCAATTAGAAAAGAATCTTTTTCCCAAAAAAATAGGAATATGATATGTGTACATCCTACCTCCTAGATTCAACTGTAAGATGAATATGTTTTTCACTACTAAAATTTTATATTGGGCAAGACTTCATTTACGTCAAGTTATGATGATGTTAAAAAAATAGATCACAAATCTTGACAAATTGCCTTACAAAAAGTCATGGTTATCGTCAAAAATTCTTTCTCAATCCTTGATGAATCACCATAATATATATAGCATTAAGGACAATTTCATATTATTTAATTTATCTCTTGATATATTTGGGATAGTTCTGAAGGAAGTGGAACTGATACACTCTCTACTAGTATAGTTGAGTTCTGTCCATTTATACTTTGTAATTTCATCATTCTTTCTATTAAACTAAAACTGTTCTCTTGAAAACTCAACGATATATTTATGTGTGTAGAGCTTTTCCAGCCCATTTCAATGGAATGTTTTTTCTTTACTAATCATGAATAGTTTGATTCTATGGGTTGAAATCTCTCATTTTGAGAGGGCTAAACACGGTGTAGTTTGGCATTTTAGCTTAGCAACTTTTTGATAAATTAACCAATTATGGGATAACGAGTGATGAACATGTATAAGTTGAAGCTATAAGAAAGGAAGTCGTGAAGGACACTACAATAGAAATTTGGAATGCTAGTTTATCCATTAATATATTCTTGAATTCATTTGAAGGTTAGTTAATATTTCTCTTTTTTGACCTTTCTATTAAGGTTGTAACTTAAAGAACTTTTAATTACCATTCCTATATTCCATTATGCTAATCTAGTAAGTCTTCCTTTTTTTCTCCCATTCTTTGTCTTCAATCAATTAAAATATTTCTATTTTTCGAGTATCCCAATACATTGTTCGTACATTTATGAGAAAGCATCTCAGCTATATTTCATAGCACTTCTCAATTTTTATTGTTTTAACATCGGCGGACACATACGATACCGTGAGGGTGCATGTGCACCCAGTAACTTCGAAAAGATTATACGTATATATGTATATCTATTTTGAAAAATTGGTAGAAATTAAGAAATAGTTAACAATGCACCCATAAAAACATAGAAGTGCCTTTGTGGAATATGTAGATAATAGATATACCATCCTCTAGACAAGTGTTCGAATCCCACTTAAGCCTCTTTTTATTTTAAGTTTAGCTTGGACCTTATATTTGAGTTATGTTTATATTGGTGCACCCAAAGTTTCTAAATCCAGGGTTCAGCTCTGGTTATAACGTTAATGTGAAATAACTATAACCATACAAAATTGTAAATTATTTGAAATATACTTCATCTCCATTTAAGACTCATTGTCCTTCACTTGCAATATAATTTTTCTACTTAAATAGTGTTGCTTATAGAGAGTAAGATGCGCCAATATTGAAGTGGGAAGTTTAGCTAAGGTAAGAATTCTTCATATTCCCTGGCATCGATCTATCATACTCATCTACTTTTACTTGGTTTCAAATTCTTCACGCAAGGCGATTCAAACCAGAGGTAGGATTTTCTACCTTTAAGTCATTGTCATAAGTACTTGAATATGAGCAGCGTTTCAATGTTTACGAGATTCCTCTACTAATAAGTCTATTAGTTAGGGGGACATCATTTCTTTAGATTTTCTTGATAACGGTGTATAGACTTTGATAGTTTAAGAGTAAATCATCCTTGGTCATTGTGCGTATTGGGAGTTATATGAGAGAATCAACAAAATCGATTCATATTGTCCTTAAAATTTTGGAGGAGGTAGAAAACTCCTCATGATTACTTCATCTTTGGTGATCAATTAATCTCTTATCATTATCTACAATAGATGGAAGTTTGATTTATTATATTCCTACACAATCAGAATCTAAGTAGTTGTGAAGGGGGGTGAAGGTATTTCTTATATGAGGAACTCACAAAAATCATGAAAATTTCATACTTTAACTGTTTTGAAAATATTACACGATTGACATTTCTTTATCATATTTAATATTTCTATAACTTCCCAAATTACCCTTAAAGCCTTTTTTTAAAAGACAAATTTTTGGTCATATAGGCCATTTTATTTATTATCAAAACATAAAAATATCCCAAGCCCAACCTAATACGATTAGGGTAAAGCCCACATTCATTAACCCTATCTATAAAAGCCAACTTCAACTTCCACTTTAGCTCACCTTCATTTCTTCTTACTATGTTGCCTTCTTGCTTACGCCTAAATGTTACACTACTCCTTATTCTCTTTTGGGTTGTACAAGCTCCCTATTACTACGTTCTCATCTTTCTTTTTCTCATACATGATGTGTTAATCAACCAAGGTAAACGTAACTCCTATATTTTCACTTCCTTTATTCATCTCTGTTTTAACTCTTTGTTGCTTATCCGTTTGAAAGAATTTGTTTTTAATCAAAGAAAACTATTCAGTTTCTTAAATATATATTATTTAACTGAAACCTACTTTTGTTTGGGCTACCTCGTGGCGTAAAAAATCTTATTTTTATTTTCTATATCCTAGTCTTCTTTCTGTTAGAAGTGTTCCAATAGTAAGCTTGTTGATTGTACTTCAAGTGGGATGAAACACATAAAATCTTCGATAGATCATGTTAAGCAAATATTGCAGCAAAATAACTAAGTTGAATTTTCTTTTCCCCTTTTATGGTCTTTCTGTTGTGATGACGAGTACTTTCCGGTGGAGTGCCAAATATTAACAGAATCTCAAGTAGGCTCCAAGCCATCGTGAATCAAATTCACAATGGATCACAAGAGGGTTCAATCCTATGTGATTAATGTTCACAAAAAATTGAAAAACCTTCTGTAAGCATCAGAGCTATAAAATAAGGGGAGAACTAGGATAGAGTCTTTTAAATTCATAATTTAAAATTTTTCCATAATATCATATATGGAAATAACTTTAAAATATGTATTCATATATTACTATCATAGTCCACCATATGAGAATTACATCTCTTAGGTATAGTTCATTAATTTAACATTCGAAAGAAAAGAGAGAGATAACTAGAAACAAGTGGTTTTACTTAAATAAGAGTGTAGGAACGCTAATGCAATCTTTTCCTATTTTGGTTATGTGCAACACCAACACATAAATTATAAGGCAGTACCACTTTCTTACCCTTTTTATGAAAAAGACATTGTGTGCTTAACTAAATGATTTTTTTGAACCTCCTTATCGCTTTTCTCTAGCATCCAAGGTATAATAAGTGTATTCTCTACCTTGAAGTGTTAGTGCATTCAGGGACGTTAGAACAACAGCATGGTGAATTGATTTAGTGAGCAAAATAGATTCAGTTTCGTTACTTCTAATAATGACGGCAATGAGCTCTCTGATAATAAATCTAGTATAGATGTGAAGGTTTTCATAGTTTAGATGATGTTGAAGTTGTTGAACTCAATGTGGAATCCGGGCATGATGGTCGTACTATGTCTTTTAATGTTATCGCTCTAGATAGTGCTTATTTCAAAGGAGGATCACATTATTGTGCAGGTGGTGGGGTGATTGTTATGGTGGTAGTTGTGGATATTGATCTTGAGGTGGGATATATGGTGGTGGTTAAGGTTGTTAGGGAGGTAGCAAGCATTATGGAGGTGATGGTTCATATGGCGATCGCGGTGGTAGGTATGGTGGAGGGGGAGGTGGTAGAGGAGGAAATGGGTATTACACGTGTGAGTATGCTCGTAATTTTCAAGGAAATACAGTCAACGTTATGGATATGTAGCAGTGGTGGTGGTTAATATGGTTGAACGACGGAAGAGGTGGAGGTGGTGGTTCTTACTTGTTAGGGGAAGAAGGGTTGGTAATATTGACATCCTTTATATAAATATCATTCCCACCACCTCCGTCTCCATTGTTGTGCAACCATATCTCCCACCACCACACCTCTGCCATATCCACAACTTTGGCTACATTCCCTTGTGAAATGAAAATCTTCTCCACACTTGTAACACCCACTTCCTCCTCTACCACCACAACTATACGCATCGCCACCTCCACTAAACCTCCAACCACCACCGCCATATTGACCATCACCTCCATATCGCCTGCTGCAACCCTAACAACCAGCTAAAAATGTATGTAATCCACCACCACTATAGGAATCACTTCCACAACCTGTGCGATCACGGGATCCTCTTTTTATAAGAGCACCATCTGGGTTGTCAACATTGGTAGCCTTCGTATCGCCATCATTCCCAGACTCCACATCGGTTCAACCGCTTTACGGTCAGTTAAACTATGAAAGTCTTTAGATCCTAAAATAGATTGATAAACATTAATCTCATCACCACCATAATCCGGAGAAAACTGAACCCTTTTTGGTCACTAAACTACTTCACTGTTCCTTTTTTCTTACGCCTCTGATTATACCAACCTACAAAAGAGTTGATTATATGTAAAATTCTCTTTAATTTTATAACATATACACGACCATGATAAAAAATCTCATGTTCAATTAAAACAATAAAGAGCTCTAACACCTACACTTCATTTTATTTCCATTTAAAACTAATATAGTGATCAATATGAGTACGACGGAAAAAATAATAGAATATGTTTCTAAAATTAATTAAACCGAACAGTATCTATAACAACAAATAAATTCAAAGGCATATGCATGCTTTTTCTAAATTTATATCAACGTCATGATAATTTTCTAATAGAAGTTTCTAATAGAAATCTCACCATATGAATAAATTAAACTTGTATCCAATTTATAATTAATAGATGAAGAATTTAATTTAGTAGGAAAAGTTTTTGTTGGATTCGAATTATTAAGTAAAGCTCAATATAATTTTTTATACAATATGTTTTATCTGTTTTAAAAAATAATTTAGCTTTTAAGGGTATAAAATCAATCAACATTTTAAAACTACATTTGCCAATAAACATTTAACATTTTAAAATTCACGAGTTCATAATAAACTGATTATATACATATAGTTTGCACTAGATATTCTTGAGCAAGATTTTATATATAACATATATTCTCACTTTCAAATGGTCTTTAATATTTTTGTTTATGTTACTCAGTTGATTTGACACAACACTAGATGAATTCTTAACCATTTAAATTCTTGAACTGATTATTGAGAAAACCAATTGAAACACCAGTGCTATTAAAATTGACCGATATTTTTTTAATTTTATCAAAATTGGATCAAGTTATAAATGATATAGAAAAATTAAATTATCCTTCTAAAAATTCCTTAACCCTAGTTTCTTAAAAAGTAACCTTGGAGCCATCACAGATCTCCCTTTTTGTAAATCTGTTCTCCACTTGCCTCAACAAATGTCCTGCCACGACCTGACTTCTTGATTCTGATGTCACCTACTATAATAGCTAGTATGTAAGATAGCCCGCACCTAGAAGGTAATGTAGTGAGTTGCAAGGGTAGAACTAAAGTTAAATAATAGTAATAAAAGAAACAGAAAGAAGCAAAGTAAAAAAATATATATACAATAGAATACCTTCCAAAACCTTGAAGTCACGAGTACAAAGCTATCTACTTTGAAAAAACACAATTCTCAAAAGTGGACACCAATTGTCACACCCCGAGGGTACCCCCTAGACATAACACGGGACCTAGGATCATGAGTGACCCAAAGCTAACGCTGAATCTGGCATATCATGAAAATACTGAAATTGTTAAGTAAAACATGTACTGTGTGGAAACTACAATGAAGGATACATGAATATAAGGGAAAACCTAAACGAACTAAATATAAGTGAAATAAACTAGGTTTTGTGATAACTGCAACAACCACTTAACAACTCAAACTGAATCTACTACTATGTCTGAAAAGCCTCTAAATGAGTTGACTTGATGGGACATGCCCCCAACTAACTCTAATAAAAATGAAACTTAAAATAATGACAAAAATGAACGCATGTCTATTGTCCTCGAAAGATGATGAATCACCTTTGAAGTTTTTGAATGTGCACGGAGAATCGATTTTAAGCGTGATCTGGATGCTGAGTACCTAAACTTATATCATAAAAGGATGTAGCAAAGAGTATGAGAAAGTACTTTGAATGTATTGAGCATGCAGGATATAGATACTAAGATGAAAAATATATATGACAAGAAAAAAGTGTAATTAAGCAATTACATAATCTGAGCAAGAATATAAAGATCGAAACATATAAAATAGTTCAACTCAATGAAGTTACCAAGTACTAATCATGAAGAGAAAATGATGAAAAATACACTGATATAACTGCTGAAAACCTGGTCCAATGCACTGAGAGACTGACTTTGGGGATATTATTAAATGAGACATAAAGCACGTGATCTAAAACCATGACCTCGTCTAACAGCCGATAGCTCAAATGATGGCCCCTGAGTACCGTAGTTATTGGCCTTCGTCAGCTTTTATGTTAGGGTTGTTTTTGTAGTTTCCTTATTCATTGAGGCAATTAAGCTACATCCTTTTATGCCTTAGCTACGTAGTTTTACTAATAGAAAGAGAATGAGGCGCCGGTTTATTTCAAGAACAAGCAATAGTGTTCTTTATGTTTTAGCCCCAAAATTCAAAGGACTTCTCATTAGATTTCTTCACCAAGGATGTGGGATTTCACTATTCGGTTCCTTTCATCCATTAGGTCCCTAGAATTATGTTAGTTCCTTGATTCTACATAGATTGTATAGACATAGGGTTTGATTAAATCTTAGAAATTTGTTGTCATTTCACTTGCTATAGAATCCATTGTGCAAGTAACATGTTTCATTAGAAACGTTGCAGCAATTGTGTTTTCTCCAGACTAGAGACCAGGAGGCCAACATCAATAGTGTTTACTGAATTTGTTGCTTCATTTCTGTTTTTATATTAAAAAAATTGAAAGTTCTTTTTTTAAAATGTGAGTAAATTTTCAAAATTAAACTTGGGAAAAAATGAAAAATTTCATAACAAAACACTAATATCGTAAAAACAAATGTTATTTTAAGAAAGTGAATACAATTTATATACCATGGCTTTTATAAGAAAATGACAATGAACAAAAAACACTTATTTCTTTTCACCACACTTGCATTAGCTTAGCTTGATTTCATTCAATTCTTATTCAATCAAAATAAGACTTTTACCAATCTAACAACTATACATTAATGCAAGATATGCCTATTTAAGAAGAAAAAAAATTGGATGACAATTCACCAATTAATTTAGTTTCTCTAAAAAACATTGAAAAATGTTCTGTAAAAATGGAGAAAGTTGAAGAAGATATGGTGTTGTCATGTGTAGTGCGACATCATGGGTTAGATGGCGGCCAAATTCTCAAATTCAATTTCTGATTTATGTCGATGTATTCTTCAATTTTCATATGCCGAATGTTAGGTTAAGTATCACAGTTTAAAAGGAGTTTTAAGTGTCTACATCAAACAAATTTTATTGATGAAGAATATGATGACATATAAACTTACAAAGACATATAGAGATGATTAGGCATAGCAAGTCAAACTAAGGGATACTCTATCTTTGTCATAAATCCCTCTCTTTTTTTCCTTTTTAAGTTTTCTTTACTTAAGATGTTTAAAGAATTATGAGTTTCACTAATGTTTTGTTTTATCTAAATTTACATGATGATATTTATAAAAACAGAATTTTGTAGATACAAAAAATATATCCAAAGATATGTTATATTTTCTGAAGTAATTAGGTGTTGGAATACAAATAAAGGTTATATAATTATTGATATCTTTAATTATGCTATGTTTATGTAGGAAATTTATTTTGAATTTTATCAAATAAGAAGCTGAAGAAAGAATAAAGTTAAATGAAGAAGAAAAGAGATGATAAATCGTAATGACCAAATGGTGAAGATTTAATCAAGATGTCATAAAATATCTTGATGTGGTGAGATCGGACAATCATTATTTTCTTTTTGAATATCAGCTTCTTAGAAACTTCTATACATTGCTAATCTATATATATTTTGTGGTTTCTTATAATTATATTTGTACTTTAATCATCAACTAAAACTTAGACAATGAAAAAGAATATTTTTCTCTTCTATTTCAAGTGACGTTCTTTCCTCTTTAATCTATTATTAAAAATCAACATTTTCTAAATTAAAACATGATGAAGTTTGAAACTCATATATTTTATCTTTCAAAGACATGTTTACTTTAACTCTACATGGAACACAAAATTTTAGAAGTTGTTGTCTTAAATGCATTGTAATATTTGTGTTACTATAAAACTTCTGACTAATGATAAAATAAAAATTTTATAGCTTGAGAACTTTAAAATATAGAAAGATGTCATATTTTTTTTTGTAGATTGGTATCAAAATGTTGTTACATAAAATCGGACAGAAAGGAGTATCTGACATGCAATACAAAAAGTCCTTTTTTCTTTCTTTTTAAACTCGTTATTGTGAGGTTAAATTTACAGTATAAGGATCATAGTACATGGATTGCATATTCTTTATAAGTGAGAATATTTATATATTTTTTAAAAGACTATATTATACTAAAAAAATTAAGCAACATATGGATAGTACATTATTTGAAATACGTTAGAACAAAATAGGTTTTTCGAACATGGAAAATGATAATTTCTGTAAAAGATATCTTATTGATTTTTAGCAAAGTCTTAGTTTATTACCCTAATGAAACTCTTCATTATTTTGTCTCTCCTGAACCCAAAATCTTTATGTTGAGAAACCCTAATTTTGTCCAAAAATTGTGTGTGGATTAGAAGCAATTGGAGAACGTGGCATATTATGCACATAACAAATTTCAAGAAGGTAAATCGTTGGTGAGGAGGAGTACGAGAGTGATAAATAAGGCTTGCAAATGCAAGAACGATCCGGACAATCATTGCAAAGGAAAACACCGAAGAATGACAAAGAAAAAAATAAGAATATTTTGGAAGTAATCAGTGAAGCTTACTAGAAGGTGGTCAAATTTATAAATGTTTTTCAGGTGTATTAAATTTCTTTTGTTTTGTATATTGGGTAATTTTTAGTTTATTGTCAATGTAGATTGGAGACTATAATTAATCTCTTAACCTTATCATGTGGCATTTTTTTCTCAAAATTTTGTGTTTTGAAGAAATGTAACAATCTTTTTTGATCGTTCCGAGTGCTAAAACTTTTTTATTCATAAAATAATTTTTGAGAGATTTAGGGGATATTCGTAATTACAATTATGAAAATAGTGGGGTAGTTTGTATAATTGAGTTAGTTGGTGGTTAAAGAAGATAACTTTAAAATTAATAATGGGTCACTTTTACCACTTTTATAATTAATCTTGTATAATTATTAGGGAGTGAATATTCTGTTGAATGATTAAGAGTTTGAGGGGAGAAAACATAGGCGTGCGGCAAACTGAGGCGTCTGTGACTTCTCAGGTAGGATCTTAGTTAGACTTCTAAGTTTGTGAAGATATGTGGTTGTGCAGTAATATAAAATAAGTAGTCATTCGTATTGTTTACTTCTAGTATTGGTACAAGACAAAAATGTCAGTATAACAATTGGTTTGACTTATATTTGATAAATAGGAAAAGTTTTTGGGTGAGATATTACTTTAGGATGGTCACTTATAATAACATAATGATGAAAATTCATTGAACAATTTTATATGGACATATAGAATGAATCTTGTCAATTTTGTTCACTTATAAATTAGGCATACTTTTTTTAAAAATTCGACTTATTCGTAGACTTTTCTTATTATTATCATGTTAAGACCCAAGTTTTATATATTGGGATAGGTAATTCAATATTGTGTGGATTATATTATATGAAAGCTATTAAGGGTGTAGTGTTTGGAAAAATTATGACATAACCTTAGACTTGAATTTTAAGAATTAGATAAAATATAAAATGACTCTCATGTCAATCATTGGACAATGATCACTGCTTTTTTCTTACGTTTAGTGTGTGTCTAGAGCCTTTTGGTAGTAATTTTAATGGTTTTTATCTGTGTTTTGCAGGAAAGTCATCCAAAATAGAAATGCAGTAGATTGTGCTGAAGAGGTGACCCACGAAGCCATCGATGGGCCATCCTTCAATCGACGGTCCGTAGGTGGTGGTCGTCCACTAGAGGTCCAAGCATCTGGAAGCAACTCAGGGAATTCTGACCAAGTGTGGGGCTGCGGAATGACCGGCGGTCCGTCGACTGATCGACGGACCATCCTGGCAAATCGTCGATCAGATCAGAGATTAGCCCCAGTACCCGAAGTTGAAGATAAAATAAATATGGAATAACGAAGGCATCGAAGGAGCGTAGGTGTATCTGATACGCTAAAATTTACTTCTCGTAAAGAAGCATAAGCGGTTGTATCAAGTAAAGTACCCAACAATGAGGTTGGGGTCGATCATACGAGGAAAATGATTTAGACTTAACTTTAACCTTCAATTACTTCTATTTAATCAAGTCCTTTCCGACAACAGGTAATAAAAAGGGGGTTTTAAATAACAAAAGAAATTAAATATTTCTAATTAAACAAGTAGCAAGTATGAATATTTGATATTTATCAAGTGATGAGAATAACTAGGGCACAACTGTTCCCCACAGGTTCATAATGCGGTAATTCTAGATATAACAATCCTTTCCTAGTATCTTGCATGCAAAGTGGTAAGTTCTGTATCCGTAATTCCTTGGTCCAGCAACTAGGGAATTTCACTCCGCACCTTGGTCCGGCTGCGTTTGTATGCTTTACTAAACCTTACCTTTACCTCATATTAAGCATCATAATGGATGTATGACTTAGTTGTTATTTCGCACCAATCGACACTAGCCTATTAGATAGTGTATACTAAATCTAAGTTGATAATTCCTTTCTTATTATCTACCTCCTTGGTTCGGCAAGTAGCAACAAGGCGAGTTCTAACGCGTGCACTCGTCAAAAATACTTCTAAACGAAAGAATTATAAATACATGCAAGACGGTATTCTAGAATGTTAGTTGGTTTTTACCTTGTTATTTACCCATGGTTCCCACAACCCTAGTTATGGATTTAGTTACCCATGTTAACAATCACACAATTCATATTGATTAGACAAGAATTCATGTACTTGCTTTGATGATATTGAAGAAAATCCAAAAAATTAGTTGAATAAATCAAAGTCTTGCAACAAACGATTCCGGAAAGTAGAATATTTCCCAAAATCTCGAGTTCAACAACTAGGATAATAAAACTGAAAAATACCAAAGAGTCTAACCCCAAAAATGAGGTTTTTACAAGCATTTATAATAAAGAAGTCCTAATATAAAAAGGAAACCTATTTAAGAAAAATATGCCCAAAAACGCGTCTGAGTCGACGACGGGGCCGAGGGACCATCAAGGCCGCTACGGACCATCGAGGCCTCCGATCGTTCCACACTTAGAATCTTTTTCAGCTGCTTTCTTGTCCAACTCACTGTTACCATCGACGGACCAGGATAACGGTCTGTCAATGGCATCCGTTTCCCTACACATAGAATCTTTTCAAGATGGGTACTAGGGCTACTTTCTGTTACCAATGACGGACGTGCAGGACGGTCCGTCGTGGAGATAACGGTCCTTCGATAGCTTTCGTAGCCCCACACTTTGTCAAAATTCTCCGATCTTCCTTCAGCAGCATTTTCTTCAGACGACGGTTTCCACCTACGGACCGTCAAGGGTCGACGGACCGTCGAGGGTTGACGGACCCTAGATGGCTCCGTAGGTGTCACGACCCAAAACGGGTCGCGAGTGGAACCCACACTTATCCTACTATGTGAGCGAACCAACCAATCTGAACCCCAACATTTTAACCATAATAAACAAAATATAATGCGGAAGACTTAAAACTCATTAATAAAAATCGATTAAATAACTTCTAAAAACTCAATACTTATTATTCCCAAAATCTGGAAGTCATCACCACAAGAACATCTATCCTCAATTTACTAAATCTAAGAATATCTAGGAAGCTTAAATAATTAACAGCTAGTCCATGCCGGAACTTCAAGGCATCAAGACATGAAGGAGAAGATCCAGTCCAAGCTAGAAGCATTAGCTCACCCTGAGATCCGACGTGATGAAGACTGGCTAGAGTTGCGGTTGAGTTGAAGACGACGGCACGTTTGCTGCACTCCACAAATAACAAAGAAAAACAATTACAAGTAGGGGTCAGTACAAAACACAAGTACTGAGTAGGTATCATCGGCCAACTCAAAATAGAAAGCAATATATTTCA
>NC_028637.1:28497460-28504380 GCF_001406875.1 Solanum pennellii | reverse complement strand
CCTGGTGCCATTTCAAGATTCATTCTCTTCACTAATCCTGGTGTCGGAATGTGACACTCCGATCCATCTACTGTCCTGGTGTCGGAACGTTACACTCCTATCCATATACTATCCTGGTGTCGGAACGTGACACTCCGATCCATATACTATCCTGGTGCCGGAACGTGACACCCGATCCATATACTATCCTGGTGTCGGAACGTGACACTCCGATCCATATACTATCCTGGTGCCGGAACGTGACACCCGATCCATATACTATCCTGGTGTCGGAACGTGACACTCCGATCCATATACTATCCTGGTGCCGGAACGTGACACCCGATCCATATACTATCCTGGTGTCGGAACGTGACACTCCGATCCATATACTATCCTGGTGCCGGAACGTGACACCCGATCCATATACTATCCTGGTGTCGGAACGTGACACTCCGATCCATATACTATCCTGGTGCCGGAACGTGACACCCGATCCATATACTATCCTGGTGTCGGAACGTGACACTCCGATCCATATACTATCCTGGTGCCGGAACGTGACACCCGATCCATATACTATCCTGGTGTCGGAACGTGACACTCCGATCCATATACTATCCTGGTGCCGGAACGTGACACCCGATCCATATACTATCCTGGTGTCGGAACGTGACACTCCGATCCATATACTATCCTGGTGCCGGAACGTGACACCCGATCCATATACTATCCTGGTGTCGGAACGTGACACTCCGATCCATATACTATCCTGGTGCCGGAACGTGACACCCGATCCATATACTATCCTGGTGTCGGAACGTGACACTCCGATCCATATACTATCCTGGTGCCGGAACGTGACACCCGATCCATATACTATCCTGGTGTCGGAACGTGACACTCCGATCCATATACTATCCTGGTGCCGGAACGTGACACCCGATCCATATACTATCCTGGTGTCGGAACGTGACACTCCGATCCATATACTATCCTGGTGCCGGAACGTGACACCCGATCCATATACTATCCTGGTGTCGGAACGTGACACTCCGATCCATATACTATCCTGGTGTCGGAACGTGACACCCGATCCATCTACTATCCTGGTGTCGGAACGTGACACTCCGATCCATATACTATCCTGGTGCCGGAACGTGACACCCGATCCATATACTATCCTGGTGTCGGAACGTGACACTCCGATCCATATACTATCCTGGTGCCGGAACGTGACACCCGATCCATATACTATCCTGGTGTCGGAACGTGACACTCCGATCCATATACTATCCTGGTGCCGGAACGTGACACCCGATCCATATACTATCCTGGTGTCGGAACGTGACACTCCGATCCATATACTATCCTGGTGCCGGAACGTGACACCCGATCCATATACTATCCTGGTGTCGGAACGTGACACTCCGATCCATATACTATCCTGGTGCCGGAACGTGACACCCGATCCATATACTATCCTGGTGTCGGAACGTGACACTCCGATCCATATACTATCCTGGTGCCGGAACGTGACACCCGATCCATATACTATCCTGGTGTCGGAACGTGACACTCCGATCCATATACTATCCTGGTGCCGGAACGTGACACCCGATCCATATACTATCCTGGTGTCGGAACGTGACACTCCGATCCATATACTATCCTGGTGTCGGAACGTGACACTCCGATCCATATACTATCCTGGTGTCGGAACGTGACACTCCGATCCATATACTATCCTGGTGTCGGAACGTGACACTCCGATCCATATACTATCCTGGTGTCGGAACGTGACACTCCGATCCATATACTATCCTGGTGTCGGAACGTGACACTCCGATCCATATACTATCCTGGTGCCGGAACGTGACACCCGATCCATATACTATCCTGGTGTCGGAACGTGACACTCCGATCCATATACTATCCTGGTGTCGGAACGTGACACTCCGATCCATATACTATCCTGGTGTCGGAACGTGACACTCCGATCCATATACTATCCTGGTGTCGGAACGTGACACTCCGATCCATATACTATCCTGGTGTCGGAACGTGACACTCCGATCCATATACTATCCTGGTGCCGGAACGTGACACCCGATCCATATACTATCCTGGTGTCGGAACGTGACACTCCGATCCATCTACTATCCTGGTGTCGGAACGTGACACTCCGATCCATATACTATCCTGGTGCCGGAACGTGACACCCGATCCACTATTCTCAATCTTTTAGTTCATCAAGCCTTCTTTTATACCAAGGCATCATCATTAACAAAAAGATTTTAAGGTTTAAGATTCAACAGCCTCATCATGCTAATTCATCACAATTATGTAATCATATCATACATACACACAATTAAGCAATATAGGAGACTTTACATTACTACCCAATACATATCATTCGCTATTAAGAGTTTACTATGAAATAGCATAAACCATAACCTACCTCCACCGAAGAATCGCGATCAAACAAGCTATCTTCCCAAAACCTTTGCTTTCCTCTGCGTTCTTCTCTTTCTCTCGTTCGTTTCTCCCTTCTCTCTCTGTTCTTTCTATTTTTCTTATTTCAAAACCCTCTTTCTTTTACCCTAATTAGCATATAATTAAGTATAAAAGATGATAAACTACCCCATTATTTGTTTCAAGGTTATCCCTTTTAACCCCCAAGTAATTGATTTATTAACATTAAACCACTAACTTTATAATTATAAGTAGGAATAGTCCAAAACGCCCCTTGAAACATTTAACAGAAATCCGACCCAGTCAGGGTTACGCAGCCTGTGACGGCCCGTCGTGCCTGCGACGGTCCGTCCTGCTGCTTTCGTCACAAAGTTCAGAGACTAATTTTCACTAAAGAGGTCTGTGACGGTCCGTCGTGCCCACGACGTTCCGTCCTGCCATGTCGTCGCGAAGTTCAGAGAGTCGATTCAGTACCCAAATTTCTAAATTCTAAGTGTTTTGGAACGAGACCCCCTCGACGGTCCGTCGTGCCCATGACGGTCCGTCGTGGGATCCGTCGACCCAGACAGTGATTTCCAGAAATTAACTCTGCTGCTCCAAACGACTAAACAGGTCGTTACAGTAGGTCATCATTTCTGCAATTTCAGCACAGTTCTTTAGCGTTTTTCATTCTGGACAGTTTTCTTGCAAACGAAGAGAAAAATACATTAAAACTACTACAAAAAGTCCTTAGACACACACTAAACTTAAGGAAAATGTATTGAAAGTACCGTGAAACCACGGTACATCAACACCCTCAACTTAAATTCGTTGTTTGTCCTCAAGCGACGTACTTTGACTCACCACAAAACCTTTGTACAAGAGTATTCTTATTTTAGCTTTCGCAATCATCTGGCTATCAATCCCGACTATTTTCATTATGTTTATTCATGCTATCACTATTAGGCTTGCTCATGTGGTATCATACCATGACACAGACTCACCACACACCGACACCTATCCTCTTTTATCCCTCACCAAGGTACCAATTTTCCGATATTGCAACTAGTGTCCTCACTTCAAAACAACATCCTCATTTTTCACACAATGATTTCAGTTTGAGTATAAGGATTATATTTTTTCAACACTCGCTCTTGGAACTACTTCACACCTCATTTATAGTTGTTGTCATAGGTTTGCCCTTATTATTACTGCTTTAAGTTCACCATAATAGACCCTTAGGATCACGATAGAACTTTCTTAGCTTGTAACTTAGGCTTAGGGTCAGGCAGGGTACTTTGGATGTATTTTAGTGACTTATTTCCCTCCTTGACATAACGGCTAGCGTCCTACCTTTTCATCATTTTATTCCGCTCTATTTCTTAATTTTTTTATATTCTTTCGCCTTACTTTTCTCCTTTCTTTCTCCTTTTGTGTAAGGGATTTTTTTTGAAGTTTTTCACTTCGCTTTCAACTTTTCTTGAGTCACTTTTCTTTTGTTCTTTCTCTTTCTTTATTCTTTCAACCCCACTTTTCGGAGAATTCCTGAACTAGCCACCCTCAACTCATGGTTTTCCCATGAGTCAAGGCACTACAAGAAATCAGTCCTTTAGCAGCGACGGAAATCGTCACAATAACCCAAAAAGTCGCCAGAAATAACTTATAGTGGCGACCTTAGCACCGTGGCAAGTAATTCCATAACTGGAAGTTTTTTGTGACGACACTTGTTAGTCACCACAAAAGAATGTATTTGTGGCGACATTTCACACTGCAAAAACTGAACAAACACGCCACAAAAAAAGTTCCCCAAAGTTGATGCTTCATAAATCGCCACTAGAAATTGACATTCAGGGGCGATTTTGCTTGTCACAATAGCGTTATACGTTTAGTGACAACTCTTGTCGCCACTGAAAATGTCTTCTAGTGGCGACATATATTGCCACAACAGTGTTATATATATAGTGGCAGCTCTTATTGCCACAATAGCATGAGCTTTAGAAGCAACTATTGTCACCACTAAATGTGTTAAATACTCTGAATGCCACCAAAGCCTATTTTTACCAACAATCGCAATATCCAATATTTTTATCAATTTCTATGGCCACCTAATTTATGAAATTTTTAGATATTTGTACATATAAATAAAGTACTTACCAGTATAAAAAAACATTCAATATTATTCAATAAAAAGAAATTCCCAAGTTGAATAATTCAAATACATTCATATGACTAAGAGGTCAATTAAATGATTTACACAAGATTGTTTACATATATAATGAAAAGAAAACATAAAAGGCCTTCTAACTCGTCCTTCCTCGACACCGTTTTTGTAATAGAATCTTGTCCCTGTCACTAAAAGTTAAAAATAGGATTACTTTAACAATTCACATAATGTAATACTACAAAAGAAGGGATAACCTTGAAGTGAAAGATTATAGATTGTATTTCAGAAGGTAAGGTGACAATATTACTAATAAAAATTGCACAACACAGTTTTATCCTAATATATTAAGCTCAAATCATAAAAGTTGCCAAATTAAGGAGTCACACCTCATTTATTTCTCAGCAAAAATGCATGTGTAGAGTGGCGTCTCTAAAGATTGTAACTAATCTTAATATCCTGATATGTATATCATGTGATGCATGAGAATTCTACAACTTCATTTGATATGAACAAAATGCTGGAGTAAAATCAAAAGGCACATTTCAGAACTGTGAACAAATTGGCAAAGTGCACTTGCTCACTTCACAGAGTTATATGCCATATCACACACGTTCCAGACTCTGGAAGATAGAGCTTAAAATTTTCCTTTATGTTTCATTTTCCATCTTTCCGATCATCAAGATAAAACGTAGTAGTCTACTGGAACTGAAATTTGTTACAACTTTTTGCTCATATTACATGTAGAAATAAAGTATATATTTTAAAACATAATGCAACCTACAGTTAAGTGTTATATCTTACTAGCCACCAAGAATTAGCTGAGATTGACTGTAGATGTCACTCCAGTTAACTATTATATATGAACACATTTTTACAGTTCTTATAAAGCTAATAGCAGAAGGCACCATTCAAGAAAAAGAAGTTTAAACCTATAGAAGAGTCCGTGCAACTAAGGTTTACACTGATTGGGATCACAGTGTTGTAGATGCAACCTTGTAGAACTTTATAATGAGAATTGGAGTCCCTTTAATGCATCCTCCATGAGCAACTAAACCAAATTTGATGATCAATCTTTTGAAAAAGATACTTTGTAGTTATTACATATGAAATTGGGTTTACGTATGTATATAAGATGAACCTGCTCCAACAGGTGGGAGTAGTGTAGAAAAACCTTTTACTAATTTGAGGGTATTATCTGAAATTGCTACACAAAGAATTCGGGCAGGATAGAGCTCAATAATGTGCTAAATAAGTTTCTTAACATTCCCATACCTCAAAGATAGAGAGGCAATTTTTCGTAGTACCTCTACTATATTAGTATTAAGACAAACAGAGATCAATTCTCATATTGCGTCTATTAAACAAAAATCTAGCACAAATAAGGTCTAGAAACATACTTGAATGCTTTCAACAAAATTGTTAACGCATTCGAGCTATCCGAACGTATATAGACTGATGTAGTAACTTTTAACTACTGAGAACTATTTTGTTCAAATTATAATTACTTTGACAGAGCACTAACCAGTACATTAAAAGAAGTTTCACAATTAGGAATCTTGACTTGCAGCCGGCAAAAGAAATCTTCTATTTAACTTTATTCCTATTTTTTTTTAGTATTACCTAAATTAAGATATTAAAAGAAACATTCTTACAAACGAAAACTAAAAGTAAAAAAAGTTTCTCTAAACTAAATTATTTTTGTAGGGTGAATGAAATGACTTCTAATATTTCAGCATTTTCTAAAACAATGTATTTACTAAATTATGAAAATTACTCCATATAGTACTTAAATAATTCTAAAACTATAAAACCTTTTTATATATTTGTATTTATTGTACATATATGTTTAGGTGTATGTAATTACTATTTGGTAAAAGTAAAAAATGAAACCAAACAAAATCAATTTGATTAAGTTAGATTCTGAAATTTTGGTCAATTTATTTTGATTCAGCTTTTCGATTTTGCAATTTTTTATGATATGTTTTTTGAATATGTAATAGCTAAGATTCTATTATTTAAATAAAAAAAAAGTTGTTATCTGATTTCCAAATTGTAAATATTACTATTAAGCTTCTATTTGATTTTCGTCATAAATTACAACCAATTCCTTAAGCGATAATGTTTTACACATTACTTGAAAATTTATAGATTATTGAGTATATCTATTTATTGAAATTACTTATATTTATAATATAGCAATAAAACTTAATAAACTAATCAGTTTCTTATAATTTCTCCTTAACTACGATTCAATAGTATCACTTAGAAAGTAATATATATATACATATATATATATATATACATATATATATATATATATATA
>NC_028637.1:28475376-28496940 GCF_001406875.1 Solanum pennellii | reverse complement strand
AAAACCTATAAACTATAACCGAGGGAATATAAAAAAAATCGATTCAATCAATATCATCGATTTATGCCCACCCCTAACAATAAGAATTTATTTAGTAAGTACTAATAAGGTCCGAACATAGGCTAACTTCTTTACTTGTATTAACAAAAAGATGATTTATATATAAAATTAAAATTAATAGAAATTAAAGATTTTGTAGCAACATTCAAGGCCACAAAAAAAGTTCAACCATCAGTGGCAACAAAGTCGCTTTAAGCTCTTTCTTTGTAGCGACTCTTATGCGTTACGACAAATACTTTTTTCAATTATATTTTATGAGAAAATTAGTTCATATAAGGAGCGAATTTTGAATTGTCGCCACTAAAAATGTAGCATTTAGTGACGACGTCTATAGTCGCCACTATAAATACAACCTTTTGTAGCAACCATTTGATGTCATCACTAAAGCTTTTACTTTAGTGGCACCTCTACGTGCCACCACTATAAGTCGTCGCAAAGAATCCTATTTCTTGTAGTATACACAATACCCAAGGTTGGGTCAGGGCCACAACAAGGTTGTTTTCTACATTAGCCACCCTCAACTTATGCTTTTGGCATAAGCTGAGGTGCACATGTCCAAGGAGGGACCAGGGCCAACACATTGTTCTCCGAGAAGATCAGTTGGAGTGAAAAAGAAAGGTCTATTTTAAGCTCAAATCATTTGGATCAAGAAGGGATTAATTTCATTCGGTTTTCTATTATCTAGGCTAAAGACTGACTATCTTGAACAAGAGCATATGATCCTTTCCTAATTCTCTATCACAACTTACTTTTAGACGGACTAACCAGACAAGTTCTAGCTCAGTACCAATAGTGGACTATTCAAATTTTCCTCACACTCACTTGACATCTCATTACTCTACCAGATTATCAGACACCTAGTTCGAGTTTTAGAATTATGGTCATGTTGTTGTGTATCTCCAGGTCATGCTTAGATCCACACATTCATCAATTACCATGCCTAGTCATGCAACATTTTCTTTAAACCAGGATATCATTTTTTTTACCCATCATGCTTCATATTCCATTTCTATACTATGTACAAAAGATACCAAAATGCCGATTCAACGATAAAATAACTAGTCTCTTTGGAAAAAATAACACAGACAAGAGAACCTCAAGAGAGGATTATGAGTTGGGCTACTCAGACTTCACCCTAGCACTCACTTTCAATTTACCCCACCCCCAACAAAAAGACAAGAAATTATCCCTAATGCATAAAAGTATATAAAATAGGGTGGTAGGTGAAGAAAACCCGAGGCACAAAGCGCAGACGATCAACATGATGATAGGTCCGGTTTCCCGGAACCTGCTCCCTCTGTAGTAGGGACACCATCAGTGGTGTCATGATAAATAACATCACCATCAATAGTGCTCCTCTCAGCCTCAACAATTCTCGAGCTAGACTCCCCAGCAGCCACTTCTATAACTCTCAACTGGCGGGCCTCCTCATCAATCAGCGAGGCTCTCCTTGCGACCTCCAGCTCATTGAGATCTTTCTTCCGTGCCCGAGACTCATCCTCATCTCTAACTCGGTGCCTCCACATAGCCGGACGCTTCCTCAGAACCAGAAGACTCCTCGGAGCCAGACGCTCCCTCATAATGTGCAGCCAACCTAGAAGGTGTGCTGGTCAGTATGCGCTCCTCTTTAGACTAGGAGGCAGTGACTCTGCCGGGCGCCACCTTCCTGGGTGTGGCTCTGGTTGTGGGGGAAGCACGGGTAGGAGTGAGGGTGCCTAGTGGCACGTACTCCAAGTCACGCTCATAGTCTGAGCTTATGACCATCCGATTCGACGGGGACACATACTTAGAACGCCCTCTTGAGTAGACACGGTCTTGCTTGGGTTCCATATGTACTCGCAAAGAGAAGTTATTAGTACCACTAGAAGCATGTGACATATTCAAAAGCATCAATCACAAGAGTAAATCATATAATGGAATGGCAGTGAAGAAGTGCAGCACTTCCTGACGGACCCATCGATGGTCCGTTGAAGGGACGATGGTCTTTCATGGGGGTTCGTCGAGGGACACTTAGAAGAATTTTCAAAAACATGAAAAACAATGGTTGTGATAGTGTCGACGGTTGTGCAGGATGGATCGTTGAAGGAACAACAGTCCGTAAATGGGGTCCGTCGACGGACACTTAGAATATTCTTTAGAAAATCAGAAACAAAGGTTCTGACAGCGTCGACAGTTATGCAGGACGGTCTGTCAGTGGGGCCGTCGAGGGACACTTAGAATAAATTTTTAAAACATCAGAGACAAAGGTTCTGATTGTGTTGACGTTTGTGAAGGACGGACCATCAAAAGGACGACGGTCCGTCAGTGAGTGCACCAAACCAATTTTCTGCAGATTTCTAGTGATTTGGTCCCTGCACATTTAACACCCATAAGCTAATCTTTTTGTGTTTTCTGGACACTTTTTTTGGACACGGACCCTACTCTACGCTCTAGCAAACACTTCTAAAGAAAAATAAAAGAGTATTTAGACGTGACATAAGTAATAAAAGCAAAAATAATGCAACTTTTCCTAGAAAATCATGAAAAACCTATAGTTGGCTAGAGGATACATATTGGGTTGCCTCCAATTCACCGCTTGAATTAACGTCGCGGCACGACCGAGGACTCTGGATTACTAAGACTTCAACAAGATGGTATACCTTGATCACTTCATTTGACATTTCAGCATGCCCTAGATAGATTTTAATTTGCTGCCCGTTCACCTTGAACCTTACACCCACCTTGTTCTCCAACTCAACCACACCATGAGGGAATAGTTGGGTAATCAAATAGGGACCAGTCTATTTGGAGTTGAGTTTGCCCGGAAACAAGCGCAACCTAGAATTGAACAAAAGCACCAAATCCCCAACCAAAAAATCACGCTTCTCAATCTTTTGGTCATGGTACTTCTTCATCTTTTCTTTGTATAGGGCTGAACTTTCATATGCCTTCAAGAGAAATTCGTCAAGCTCATTTAACCCATTTAACAACTGTTTATCAAGGTGAACCCTTCTTTTTTTTTGTTTTCTTTCTTTTCCGGTAATCCATACACACCCTCCATCCAGTCACCGGTCTCATCGGGACAAACTCATTTTTCACATTGGAGACCACAAGAATTCCCCCTTTCTTAGTTACACACTGAACAGGGAATACCCAACTACTATCGACGATTGGATATATCACTCCAGCATCCAACCACTTAATAATTTCCTTCTTTTCCACCTCTGGCATAGGTGCATTTAAACGTTTTTGGTGCTCGATACTTGTATTATGATCTGGCATGAGTTTGATTTTATGTGAACAAATTTCGGGAGGTATCCCAATAATATCCGCAATAGTCCACCCTATAGCTCTTTTTAACCTTTTTAACACCTCCACCAAACTCTAAACTTGATGCACATTCAAATCTGATGCAATAATTACTGGCAAAGTGTCACATTTTCCCAAGAATACATACTCAGATGAGGTGGTAGAGCCTTAAGTTCTACTTTAGGATCCTCCTCTATTGATGGTTTCGCGGGTGGAGACTCGCGATGCTTCATATCTAACTCCAACTTCTTTGGTTTAAACCGAACATCACCTTGATCAAGTGCCACAACCGATGACCCATACTCTTCAATGCAATCACTATAAAAATTCATGATCACTGCCGCTAGTGCTTCTGCACCCAGACGCTCTCTTTTTTGTACCTCAGATGACTTTTCAACCCTGTAAGATATGGAAGATACCTATTGGAGCTCACCACTCTGCCTCATGGACCTACAAATGTTGAAAGTCATTTCTTCATTATTTAACCGAAATTTCATTTACCCTTTCTCCATATCAACCAAAGCTCTACCCGTAGTAAGGAATGGCCTCGCAAGAATAATAGGCACCTAAAAATCGACCTCACAATCCAAAATCACAAAATCATCCGTAAATATGAATTACTCCACCTTTACTAACACATCCTGGAGTATCCCAATACACCTCTTCGTTGTTTGATCGTCCGTCACCCAAACCCAACTTCTTGTAAATAGAGAGAGGCATGAGATTTATGTTTGCCCTAAGATCACATAATGCTTTTGCAAAGTGTATTAACCCGATTGTACATGGAATAGTGAAGGCACCCTGATCTTCTTTCTTTTGCACTAGAGACCTTGTACCAATAGCACTACAATGCTGCATTCTATCATCATTCTCAAAACTGACCGATCTTTTCTTAGTGATCATATCTTTCATGAACTTGGCATAACCGGGCATTTGTTCAAGAGCTTCTATTAAAGGGACATTGATGTAAGCTGTTCGAGCATAGTGATAAAATGCCGGTATTTACCATTCTCGGTCTTTTTCACTAATTTCTTTTGGGAATGGAGGTGGTGGTCTAGGATTGGTGGTCACCTTTTGGGGTACCTCAACTTCATTCCCCATTTTGTACCCTAACTCACCACTAGCCTCCCTTACCGCATCATCACATTTTCTACACCAGACGACATCGGTGGGTCAATGGTTTAATTACCACCTCGAGTTGTGACTTCCATAGAATGTCCATCATTTTTTTGATTTTGGACAGTATTGCTAGGAAGAGTGCTTGGTTGGTGTGGGTTCACAGTCGAAGACAATTGAGCCATTTGCAACTCAAGATGCTTAAGTCGAGATTGCATGTGCATAAACTTTTTGCCCAATACTTACTAAGTCACTCCTCAACTCTTTAATGTGCTCATCACTAGCATCAAACCACCTCATTATTTTCTTCAACATATCCTTTTATTCGAATATGAAATCCAATCTTGGAAATACAGCAACCCACTTTTTTTTTCTATCTAGGGTTTCGATACATTTCGCAATAACTCGCGCCTTACTTCCTCCACCATCCCTAGGAGCAACTTTCCGATTTTGAGGTGGAACATAGGGCCCACTCCTATCATTTCTGTTACCATAGTTAGCATATGATGATAGATGCTATAGAAATATTTTATTATTATTATTATAATTAGCATAGTTGTTTGTTAAAGAACAAGAAGAAACCAAAATTTAATAGTGGGAAAAAATAAAATAATAAAGAAATCCAAAATTGATATATAGGTTTGATGTTCTGAACGTGGGGTTATAAATATGTGAAGTAGTATTGTCCAATCATTGGACAATGATTACTCCTAATCATAGACCAATATTTAGGATTAATAATAGTGAACGAGGAATATAGATTGAAACATTGAAATTAGATTGTTTCAGCAGTTAGTTTTGTAGTCCGTCATTAGTGTGTTGGGCAGTTAGTTTCGGCTTTAATTATTTTTATTCAATTATCATATTAGGATTCAAGTTTTGATATATTAAAATATGTATTAAATAGTGGGTGTATTGTGATATATAAAAATCATTAAAATTATGTTGTTTGGAAATATTAAGACTAAACTCTAGACTTGAAACTTAGGAATTTGATTATATATTTTAAGTGAGTTCTTGAATTTAGGCGTAGACCTATAGTAATATGAGTGTTGTTACTTTCGAAACCTTATTGTGATTATTAATGTGAATAGATTTCTTTGAGTTGGAAGTTCAACGAAAAGGGAAGATTCTTAAGTGATTGTTCGAGTATATGAGGCAAGTGTATTTCTAAAATTTTGTTAAGTGAGTGAAATGTGTGTATTTCCTTGTGGTATATGTTTGGGAGAAACGGGATTGGTGATGGGTTGACTTGTCCACATTGATTAATTCTAATGATGAAAAAAAAGGGATAACAAAAGGCAATGTGATTAATTGTTTATGTGTGATGTATTGAGAAAGGTTTGAAGTCTTGTTGAATCATTGTTGATGTGATTTCATGTTTGTGTGGTTGTGAACTGTGCAATGTCATGAAAATGGTCATCTCCTCATTATTTGTGTGAACATGTCATTTATATTATTCTGAGGCATTGGTTGTGACAAGTGTTATGTGCATTTAAAAAGAATGAGTACTTAAGAGGATGTACCATTTTGAGAGACGTATCGCGCGCCGCGATGGATTCTATATTTCGAAGGACGTATCTCGCGCCGCGATGGATACTATATTTCGAGGGACGTATCGCGTGCCGCGATGGTTACTATTATCGAGGGTCGTATCGTGCGCCGCGACAGATGCATGAACAAATATGTCCCCAATGCGTCTCGGACTGAGAGACAGCGGGTGTGTATCACTAGGTCAGACATGCATCATTATATTTGACATTGCATTGCACATGCTTATCTTTAGTGAACTTGATATTGTGTTTTGCTGATCTTGTGAATGCCTTTCTGTGAAACTTGTTGTTGATGAATACTGAGCTTGTTGTTGAGGATATAAAGTTTGTTAAAGTGTTTTTGTTGAGGATATGTAATTTGGCAAAGTATTGTTGTAGAGGATATGTAATTTGTCAAAGTGTTGTTGTTTAGAATATTTAATTTGCCAAATTGTTGTTGAGGATATGTAATTTGTCCAAGTGTTGTTGTTGAGGATATGTAACTTGTCTAGGTGTTGTTGTTGAGCTATGTGCTATGTAAATTGTGAGTTGTTTGGTTTGACTGATTTTTATGCAGGTTGTAGTTTTGGAGGTTCGGTTGGGGTGGTACGAGTACCCGTATTTCATCCCCTTAGCTTGTGTTTAGAGGTTTACTTGTTGAGTACCGTGTGGTTTAGTACTCGACCCTTGCTTCTACAATTTTTATTGTAGGTTACTAGCCTGGACCTTTATGATATATTCTCTTCTTTTCCAAGGCTTCCTGGAGATTTGTGAGGTAGTTGTTGGTCATCTCAGCATCCCTCCTTACTCTTGTTTATGATTTTGTCCTACTCTAGAGACAATATCATATGAGACTTATATTTTCTTTTGATTCAATTCTGATACTTTAGAGACTTGGACACGTGACAACCAGGTTTTGGGATATAATGTAACTTGATGGTAAATTTTCCGCATTTTATTGTAATAGTTGTGTTTTAGGTTGACTTGTCTTGGTGGGACAAGACGAGTGCCATCACGTCCATTTTTTTTGGGTCGTGACACTTTGTTTGCTATAAAAAGAGAGATTTCGTCAAAATTTTTAACTACATTTTTTTAAAGATAATATTCATTATTCTTGTTCTTCTTCTTCTTCTTAAAATATCCTATTTAGTATATCTTCTATATCTTTATGATGAAACAATATGCACATACTATTACTACACATTTTAACTAATGATGGGGTTTCCTCACATTTTTAAACTACATTTTCAAAAAGTTTTTAGTTCTTCTTTTGTTAAACCTCGGGATTGATTTATAGACATGGACAATTTCAAAGGTTAGTGAAATTAGAATGTTCCATAACATGAATGTTAAATTAATCTAATATTCCAACTAAAACATCAAATTTAGTACATCTTCTATATTTTATAATAATATTTATATTATATTTTATTATATTAAAAGTAAGAACACCAAAAATAAAATAATAACATAGTACCACACTAAAAGAGAAGGGAGGAGAAAGTATATTGAAGAGGTGTAATTACGATTTATTAAGAGTGACAATATTTTTATTTTAATAATGTTTACTTTAAATTCAAAAATAGTGTTCTAACTGGTTTGACATTCACGTGCAATGCACGTGCGTCAAAACTACTAATCAATAAATATGTGTACTAACTAATTATAAAATTGCTAATCAATAAATGACATTTATCCAATTTGTCCACTCATCACTTGTCTTCAAGTGTGTGTGAACACTCTGTATGCCATCTTAATGTATGTAGTATATTTATTTCATTTTAAATTAGTTTGGGGGAGGGGGGAGTAATAGGACTTAGTTAAATTTGGGTGTGTCTTTGATATTCTTGTCATAGTCCGCAGGGTACTTGGGCCTTATCCCTGTTATAATTTAAGTTAACTCTAGGCCATTTATCTACCTAATTTTAAAGCCCCATAATCTTTGTATTTATTGCAAGGAAGAATTTCTCCACTATAAATAATGATGGTCTTACTATATAATTAGCAGAACATTAAGAATAATTTCTTGTTGCTTAGTAACTAAACATGGTAAGCCATGGTCATAACTTCTCATTTGAACTCCATTACTTATCTATTTTATTTGTTGTGATTCATGTAACCTCTAGGTCATTTATCTACAAAATTTAGTACCACATAATCTTCCTACTCGTTGCAAGGTAAATTTGTCTCCTATAAATAGTGATGGTCTTACTTTTTAGCATTATTTCGGAAGTAATTGCCTTTTGTTTAGTGACAGAACGTGGTCAGTCACATTGGCCACAACTTCTCATTGAAACTCCATTATGTAATGATCGGGTTCCGCCGTTATAATTTTTGGCCAGAAAACTTATTCATAGTGTGTGGAATTTTTCAACCTAGTCTAGAGTTGAACGAAATTGGAGTAGATAACTCATTAATGGTTCTTTACGAGTTTTTACAATTAATCTTGGGCAAATAGAACTCTGGAAATTGACCTTGGAATGAAAAAGGTTTTCTGAGTGCCGTCGGTTAACGATGTGTTGTGAAATGGGGGACTTAGAATGATTTGAATAGCTCACTTTTTCGTGCAAGCCTCTTTGGTGTAGGATTTTTTCTCTATGGAGGGGCCTTTTTGGAGGTCCAGACGCGACTTAAAGTCGTATATAAACTCCCTAAACGATTTTATTCTGCAGTTTTTGATTCTTAGAGCTTTGGAACGAACCCCATGCGAGTTTCGATAGTTTTCTACCATTCTTCAAGCTTAAGGAAAGTTTTTACTCCCTGAATCCATTTTTTGATCCGTTGAACGTAACAAAATGGGTGATTGTCAATGGGGGGAGGGTTTTGAATAAGAAACCATGGTGGTAAAAGCCTTAGTTTGGATACTTGAGAATATAAGTATGATCTAGGTTTTTAGAATTGTTAGTAATCCTGGTAATTGGTGATTGTTTATTGAGTCTCGTATTATATTTATTGTTTGTAAACCAAGAACAATCATAACGAATCCATAAAGGGCAGGATTTAGTGTTTCAATCTTGTTTCGAGATAGTAATGATTGTGATTTTATGATATGTTGGTTTGTGCTTCATTGTTATGAATGTATGTATGCAAATGTTGCATGATTGATCACACCTTCTGTAAGTTAATATGAAGGAAGACCTATATGTCATGAATCACTTCTTGAATATATGATATTGAGAATATACTTGTGCTAGTAATTGCAATATGTGGAAAGGATCAGGTTCCAGATTATGGCATAACTAATTGGGATTGATTGTCACGTTCCTGCATAAAGATGGGACTGATTGTAACATTTCAACATAACTATTGGATCGGGTGCCACGTTCTGGTATACTAAGAGTTTGAGTTTGGGTTCCATGAGACGACCAACTACTTGACACAATTTTACTATCTTGAGAATTGTGAAATTGTACGTTGTTCATAGATATTGATAATATTGTACATGTTCGATACTTTAATTTGCATGTTTATGATGTTTTATTGACTTGCCTATGTTACACTTAGTGAGATAGCCGCGTGGTCCCATCAGTACACTATGGTTGTGTATTAATACTGAACTTGGTCTTATTGTTGTTGAGTAAAGGGAATATTAGGCTATTGAAAGACCTTTTCGTAAAGATTAGTGATGTCGTTCCAATTCAAGGGTGATCTAATTCTTCCTCGCTTCCATGAGTTCTCCATTCATCTATGTCCACACTTTCGACTTAGACTCCTCTAGTTTGTTAATATTGCATTAATTTGGATTTTTATCCCTTCTTGTTTAGACTTTGATTCCTCATTTAGTTATTTAAGTACATTGACTATCAAGTTCTTGAGATTGTTCGTTCACATTAGTTAGCGAAGTTGTTTGTTAAAACCATGTAGTTTATGGGGACTACATATTTATTGTCATTAAGCCTATTTCCGTATCTTTAAATGCCTTACTTTTCGTAAAAGTTTTCAATTTGGGTCGTAGTAATGGTTCACCCACTGCAGGGTTAGTAGGAGTTCCGATCACGACGTTGTGGGTTCTAACACATTTTTTCACTCAATATTCTATCTTTTTTTTCTTCTAACTCATGTAACCTAGAAGTCATTTATCTACCAAATCTACCCCATATTCTTCTTATTCATTGCGAGGAAGAATGTCTCCCATATAAATAGTGATGGTCTTACTTTGTCATCACAATGTTGGAGTAATTGCAATTTATTTAGTGATTGAACGTGCTCAACCATATTTGCCATAACTTCATATTGAACTTTTTTATTATACAAATTATCGAAACTCATGTAACCTCTAGGTTATTTGTCTATCAAAGTTACTACTCCATAATCATCCTATTCATGGCAAGAAATAATATGCCCACTACATGTAATGATGATCTTATGTTTTTCGATGTATGAGAAAATATACAGCGCATAAAAATGAGTAAATAAAAGTACTTATTAGTTGAAGGAAGATGTTCTTTTTATAAAGCTTTGGATTCAATTCTTGTCTCACAATTTTTGGCTTGTACTTGGAGATTGAAATTTATTTTCTGGATAAGACATGTTAAGAAACTATTGCTAGACTGCTAAAAAAACTTTGTGTCGTGGAATTAAATCTCCTTTAAAACAAAATATATCTATTCATATCTCAACCTGAAATTTTTTTTTCAATTGTTATTTTGTAATTTCACCAATAAAAACCACTTGACTTTTCCATATAAATATATATCATCCTGTTATTTTTTTATCTTATTTTTTTTACATAAACTATAATCTCAAATAAGTTGAAGGATATCTATGCATAAACCTAAATTTGTTATCTCTATTCTTGTTTTATTGACATAAATTTTTGCTTACAACCATGTTAAGAACTTTTCTTTTGAATCGTAGGTCTATTAGAAATAATATTCTTATGACACATTGATATGGGTAAAATATGTGTACAACTTAATTATTACTTTCCTCAAACACACTTCTGTGATTACCCGAAAGGTTCTTTACTAGAAAATTTGAATTCAAAAGAGGTCTGAATAAACCATCTTTTGGATTGTGGATTAATTAGAAAAAAGACTCTTTATCCCGAAAAACAGGGATAAGATATGTGTACGTCCTACCTCCCATATTCAACTTTAAGATGAATATCTCTTTCACTAATAAAATTTGATATTGGGCAAGACTTCAATTACATCAAGTTATGGTGATGTTAAAAAAATTGATCACAAATCTTGACAAATTTGCTTACATAAAGTCAAGGTGATCGTCAAAAATTTGTTCTCAAACCTGGATGAATCACCATAATATATTCAGCATTAAGGACAATATCATATAATTTAATTTATCTCTTGATATATTTGGGATAGTTCTGAAGGAAGTGGAACTGATACACTCCCTACTAGTAAAGTTGAGCTCTGTCCATTTATATTTTGTAATTTCATCATAGATAAACTAATCTGTGTGTAGAAATTTTCCATCCCATTTCAACGGAATGTTTCTTCTTTAATAATCGTGATTAGCTTGATTGTATGGGTTGAAATCTCTCGTTTCGAGAGGGTTAGACACAGTGAAGTTTGACATTTTAGCTGATAGATGGAATATTGATTTCTTTTATTCCTACACAATCCGAATGTAAGTAGTTGTGAAGGGGGATTAAGGTATTTTCTATGTGATGAACTCACGAAAATCATGGAAATTTCATATTTTAACTGTTTTGAAAATATTACATGATTGACATTTCGTTATCATATTTGATATTTCTTTAACTTCCTAAATCACCCCGAAAAATATTTTTTAAAAGATCAATTTTTTGGTCATATAGGTCATTTTATAAATTATCAAAAAATAAAGTTTTTGCCCAACCCTAACCTAATCTGATTAGGGTAAAGCCCATAATCATTAACCCTATCTATTAAAGCTAACTTCAACTTCCTCTTGAGCTCACCTTCATTTCTTCTTACTATGTTGCCTCCTTGCTCACGTCTGAATGTTACACTACTACTTATTCTATTGTGGGAAGTATAAGCTATCTCACACACACGCACGCACGTACACATGCACACATGCACGCACGCGTGCGCACATACGTGCGCATCGCACACCCACATTATTGAAATGAAATCTAATTTTTTGGGGCTACCCCGTGGCGTGAAAAATCTAACTTTTTTTCTATCTCCTAGTCTTCTTTCTGTTAGATGTGTTTTAATAATAAGGTTTTTGAATGTACTTCAAGTGGGATGAAACAAAAAAAATCTTCCTGCGCGCACACACACATATTATTAAAGTGGAATCTACTTTTTTGGGGCTACCCCATGGCGTGAAAAATCTTATTTTTATTTTCTATCTCCTATTCTTCTTTCTGTTGGATGTGTTCTAATAATAAGGTTGTTGAATGTACTTCATGTGAGATGAAACACATAAAATTTTCGGTAAATGATGTTAAGCACATATTGCAGCAGAATGACTAAGTTGAAGTTTCTTTTCCCCTATTATGGTCTTTCTGTTTTGATGACGAGTACTTCCCCGTGGAGTGCCAAATCTAAACAAAATCTCAAGTAGGCTTCAAGCCACCGTGAATCGAATTCACAATGGCTCACAAGAGGGTTCAATCTTATACGACTAATGTTCACAAAAAATTGCAAAACCTCCTTTAAGAGCAGTCAAAATAGGGGGGAAATATGATAGTCACTTTTACATTCATATTTTAAATTTTTTCCATAATATCATATATGGAAATATTTAAAATTATGCATTCATATATAACTATAATAGTCCACCATATGAGAATTTCATCTCTAAGGTACAGTTCAATAATTTAACATTTAGAAGAAAAGAAAGAGATAACTAGAACAAAGTGATTTTACATAAATAGGACTGTAGTAACATTAATACAGTCTTTTCCTATTTGGTTAGGTGCAACACCAACACATAAATCATAAGGGAGTACCATTTCGTACCCTTTTTTTTAAAAAAAAAGACATTGTGTGCTCAGCAAAATAATTTTTTGAATGGTTCGTATCATTGACATGAAGATGCGCTCAAGAGGAAGTTGAAGTATTATCTACCTCTCTCATCCAAGGTATAATAATTGTACCTTGAAGTGTTATTTTATTCATGGACGTCATAACAACGTAGTAGTGAATTGATTTGATGAAAAAAATTTCAGTTTCGTTACTTCTAATAATGATGGCACTGAGCTCTCTGATGATAAATATAGTATAGATGTGAAGGTTTTCATAGTTTAGATGATGTTGAAGTTGTTGAACTCAATGTGGAATCTGGGTATGATGGTCGTACTACGACTTTCAATATTATCGACCTAGATGGTACTTCTGTCAAAGGACCACATTATGGTGGAGTTTGTGGGGATGATCTATATTGTGGTGGTTGTGGATATTGATCTTGAGGTGGGATATATGGTTGTGGGGAAGGTGGTTAGGGCGTTAGCAAGCATTACTAAGGTGATGGTTGATATGGAGATCATGGTGAGAGGTATGATGGAGGTGGTGGTGGTAGACGAGGAAGCGGGTATTAAAAGTGTGAGTATGCTGGTCATTTTCAAGGAAATGTAGTCAAGGTTATGGATATGGAAGCGGCGGTGGTGGTAAATAAAATTTAACAACGGACGAGGTGAGGTGGTGGTGGTTGTTACAAGTTAGGGTAAGAAGGGTTAATAACATTGACATACTTGATATAAATATCATTCCCACCACCTTCGCCTCCATTCTCGTGCAAACATATCTCCCAACACCAGTACTGCTGCCATATCCACAACCTTGACCACATTCCGTTGTAAAATGATGATCTTTTCCACACTTGTAAAACCCACTTTCTCCTCTACCACCACCGCTATACCCATCTCCACCTCCACCATACCTCCAACCACGACCGCCATATCAACCATCACCTCCATATATCCTGCAGCCACCCTAACCACCTTCACCACCACAATATTTCCAAACTAAAAATGTATATAATACACCACCACTATAGGAATTACTTCCACAAACTCTGCAATCACGTGATCCTCTTTTGATAAGAGCACCATCTGGGCCGGCAACATTAGTAGTCTTTGTATGACCATCATTCTTAGATTCCACATTTGTTCAACCGCTTCACGACAGTAAAACTATGAAAGTCTTTAGATCTTATACTAGATTGATTAACAAAAAGCTCATCACCACCATAATCCGGAGAAAACTGAATCCTTTTTTGTTATTGAACCACTTCACTGTTCCTTTTTTCTTATGCCTCTGATTATACAAACTAACAAAAGAGTTGATTATATGTAAAATTCACTTTAAGTATAAAACATATACACGACCATGATCAAAATCTCGCGTTCAATGAACACAATAAAGAGCTCTAACACCTACACTTTATTTTTATTTCCATTTCAATGTAATAATAGTGAACAATATGAGTACAAGGGAAAAACTAATATAATATGTTTATAAAATTGATTCAACCGAATAGTATCTACAAAAATTAATAAATTCAAAGGAACATGCATGAATTTTCTAAATTTATATCAAAGTCATGACAATTTTCTGATAGAAGTTTCTAATAGAAATATCACCATATGAACAAATTAAATTAGAATCCAATTCACTAAGAGGTATAATATATGTTGTGGTTTCTTATACTTATATTTGTACTTTAATTATAAACTAAAACTTAGACAATTAAAAAGAATACTTTGTTTCTTCTAATTCAAGTGCGTGCTTTCCTCTTTAGTCTATTATTAAACAATAATATTTTCTTAATTGAAACATGATGAAGTTTGAACCTCTATATTTCATCTTCCAAAGACATGTTTACTTTGACACTACATGGAACACATAATTCTAAAATGTGTTGTCTTAAATATGTTGTAATATTTGTGTGTCTATAAAACTTCTCACTAATGATAAAATAAAAAATTTATAGCTTGATTATTTTCAAATATAGACAGTTGTCATTTTTTTTGATAGTTTCATATCAAAATGATGTTACATAAAATCGAAAAGAAAGGAGTACCTCACATGTAATGCAAAAAGTCCTTTTTTATTTATTTTTAAACTCATTATTATGAGGTCAAATTTACAATATGAGGATCACAAACCATAGATTGTATATTTTTTGTAAGTGCTAATATTTATATTTTTTTCAAGAAGAGTTATATTATACTAACGATACTAAGCAACATATGGATTTATATATTATTCGAAACATGTTAGAACATGATAGGTTTTTTGAACTTGGAGAATATCAATTTCTTTAAAGATATCTTATTGATTTTTAGCAACGTCATTGTTTATTATCTGAATGAAACCTTCAATATTTTGTCTCGCGTGAACTCAAAGCCATTATGTTCAAAAACCCTAATTTTTTCGTGAAATTGTGTGTGGATTAACAGCAATTGGAGAACATGGCATATTATGCACATAACAAATTTCAAGAAGGTGAGTCATTGGTGAGGAGCAGTACGAGAGAGAGAGAAATAAGGCTGGCGAATTCAAGAACGATCCGGATAATGATTGTGAAGGAAAACACCAAAGAATGACAAAGAAAACATAAGAATATTTTTGAAGTAATGAGTGAAGCTTACTAGAAGGTGGTCAAATTTATAGATGTTTTTTAGGTGTATTAAATTTCTTTTGTTTTATAGTTCGGGTAATTTATAGTTTATAGTCAATATAGATTGGAGAACATAATTAATCCCTTAACCTTATCATGTGCCTTTTTTTTCTCTCAAGATTTTGTGTTTTGAAGAAAAAAAAAGTCTCATAATTGAATTAACATAATTTAGTTGATGATGTGACAAATTGTTTGGTATGTAATTTGCATCAACCTCTTTAGTTTTTTTAAGGAAAAAATATTCATAAAATTGTTCGTATATTTGTGCATTTTAATATTATTTTACTTTAAGAATGTCTCGTATCCTATAACCCTCTATTGCCCACTTTTCCTAGGAAAAAGTTCGTAGAACATTGTGACTAATTGTCTTTTATTTGGTGACCAAACGTGATTAGTCATGACTTTAACTTCTCATTGAAACTCTGTTATATCACAGATTATTTATCTATTCATGTTTTTTAATATGATAAAACACAAGTACCCCTAGAATATGACCAAAATCTAGAGACACACCTAAACTTAACAAGGGTTCTATTACACCCGCCCTCCCCTCCTGAACTCATTTTATTTATATTTTTTTGCACCTTTTATGTTGTTGTTGCAAGTTCAACCACCCAAGTAAATATTCTTTATTTCTTCATTTTGTGTGTCAATTAAGTTTATAAACTTTATTTAACCTTATACCGAAACTTCTAATTTTTACCTTGATTCTTTGTTTTTCTGTTGATTTTATTTTTCATTGTCTTTCATTTTCATTTTATTTCAAATCTAATTTCAAGTTTCTTGTATTTAAAATAACTTAATTTTGAAATGATATCAAAATAAATTAAGAAAACCAAATCAAA
Organism: Solanum pennellii; assembly: GCF_001406875.1. Classification (NCBI taxonomy): domain Eukaryota; kingdom Viridiplantae; phylum Streptophyta; class Magnoliopsida; order Solanales; family Solanaceae; genus Solanum; species Solanum pennellii. The sequence continues at coordinate 28,480,520 of NC_028637.1, read as the reverse complement.
CATCAAACAATTAAATGATAAAACTAAAGGATTTTTTTTTAAATTAATTATTTTTTAAAAACATAATCTTTTTAAAAAATTTGAAAGTGAAAAGATAACAAATTAATTTTAAAAAGTTTAAGTGAGAAAGAAATAAAAATAAATATTTTATAAAGAAAGAAATAAAAATAGTTAAGTGTATATAAGATTTATATCTATCTATCTATACTACCTTAAAAACATAAACTCCCTAACTTGAATGTTAAATCTATCTATACTACCTTAAAAACTTGAACTGGCTAACTTGTATGCTAAAAAACTAAAAATACCCCCATATTAGAACACATTATTCGTATATATGTGATATATTTAATATTATATTTATTTATGCTATATTAGATTAAAAGCATACACTTTTTCATATTGCTTGGCAGTGACTCTTCTGGAAGATTTTGATTTTTTTATAGAGTTATGACTTTTTCGATGAGTTATGACATATTCAAAAAGTTGTTATTTTTCTAAAGGATTGTGACTTTTCAGAAAAGACGCGATAAAACCTTTTCATAATATCCTTTCATGTTTTTAAATAGAGGGGGTTTCTAACACTTTTAAACTACAAATTTGGTAAGTTTTTTATTCTTTCTTCTTAAAATAAGGAAAATTGTGAGAGTTGTTCAATCATGCAATTATAATATTTTTTGGTTTTCTATTCTTCTTCTTTAAATAAGGAAGATTGTGAGAGTTTTCCAATCATTAAATTACAATATTTTTTTTGATGGTAAAATAGATAGATTAACAAAAATTGATTCGACAAGGAAAATGAAATAACTCAACTTCAAATGAAAAGATTATCTTGATAATTCATATTTACTCATATTTCGTAGAAATAAAATATACGTTTGTAGCAACTTCCACTTGACAAAAAGACCAATGATTTCTGTTGCACAAACTATAAATTAGTATTGAAAATCTAAAAAGTCTCAAAATATGGGGGAAATTGTAATTGATCAAAAACTTATTTGAAGAGTACAAACTACATTTAGTAAATACTCTTTTCTTTCCGCTTTATTTAGTGTACTTTTACTTTTATTCAGTTTAATATAGAATGTTATTTTTTCTTTGGGTGTGACACATCTTTAAGACCACAAATTGAAAAGAAATTTCAATATATTCAACATATGATCCTTAATGAAATTCTTGTTTATTTTGTAAAATTTCATTTAAAATTAAAATTAGACCAATCTATATATATACAATTTTTATCTGTCTATACTACCTAACATAAAACACCAAATGTAGTATATCCTCTATATTTTATATTGTATTATATTTATTTGTGTGTATTATACTATATTATATTAAGACAAACACATCTTCATAATTGAAGGGTTGTGAAATTTTCGAAGAGTGATAACTTTTCAGATGAGTTGTGAGCTTTGAAAAGGGTTGTGACTTTTCTATTGGGTTGCGACTTTGAAGAGTTGTAACTTTTCCGAAAGGTTGTGAAATTTACGAAGAGTTATGACTTTTCTTATGAGTTGTGACTTTTCCGATTGGTTTTGAGTTATCTAAAGGGTTGTGACGTCTTTTTGTTAAGGCGCAGTATGTAGTTTTTCACACACTACCCTTTGTTGTTTATAAAAAGAGGGGTTTCCTCAAACTTTTTAACTACATTTTTTTAAAATAAGAATATTCATTATTCTTGTTCTTCTTCTTCTTAAAAGATTCTATTTATTATATCTTCTATATCTTTATGATGGAACAATATGCACATACTATTACTGCAAATTTTAACTATAAATGATGGAGTTACCTCACATTATAAACAGCATTTTAAAAATGTTTTTAGTTTTTCATTTCTTAAACCTCAGGATTGATTTATAGACGCAGACAATATCAAAGGTTAGTGAAATTAGTATAGTCCCTAACATGAATGTTAAATAAATCTAATATTCCAACTAAAAACATCAAATTTAGTACATCTTCTATATTTTATAATCATATATATATTATATTATATTATTTTATATTAAAAATAAGAACACCAACAATAAAATAATAACATAATACCACACTAAAGAGAAGGGAGGAGAAAGTATATCGAAAAGGTGTAATTATGAGTTATTAAGAGTAACAATTTTTTTATTTTAATAATGTTTACTTTTTATTTAAAATTAGTGTGCTACCTGATTTGACACTAACTGCAATGCACGAGCGTCAAAACTTGTACTACCTTAAAAACATAAACTCTCTAGCTTGAATGTTAAATTACTAAAATACCCCCAAATTAAAACACTATATATAGCATATATGTTATATATTTAATATTGTATTTATTTATGCTATATTATATTAAAAGCATACACAATTTCACATGCTGGGCCGTAACTCTTTCGAAAGGTTTTGATTTTTTTATAGAGTTGTGACTTTTTCGATGAGTTATGACATAGTTAAAAAATTGTGATTTTTCTGAAGAGTTGTGACTTCTCAAAAAAGTCGACGTGATAAGAACCTTTTCATAATATCCTATCATTTTTTTAAATAGAGGGGGTTTCTCACACTTTTAAACTACAATTTTTGTAAGTTTTCTATTCTTCTTCATAAAATAATTAAAATTGTGAAAGTTGTTCAATCATGCAATTATAATATATTTTGGTTTTTATTTTTTCTTCTTTAAATAATGAAGATTGTGAAAGTTTTTCAATCATTCAATTACAATATAATTTGTGGGTAAAATAGATATATTAAAAAAAATTGATTTGATAAGGCAAATGAAATAACTCAACTTCAAATGAAAAGATTATATTGATAATTCATAGTTACACATTGTGTAGCAATAAAATATACTTTTGTAGCAGTTTCTACTTGACAAAAAGATCAATGATTTCGGCGGCAAAAACTACAACTTAGTTTTGAAAATCTAAAAAGTCTCAAAATATGGGGGGAAATGTACTTGATAAAAAATGTATTTGAAGAGTCCAAACTACATTTTGGAAATACTCTTTCTTTTCAAATTTATTTAGTGTACTTTTACTTTTATCCAGTTTAATATAGAATGTTATTTTTTCTTTGGGTGTGACACATATTTAAGACCACAAAGTGAAAAGAACTTTTAATATATTCAAAATATGATCCTTAAATTGAAATTCTTTTTTATTTCTGTAAAATGTCATATAAAATTAAAATTAGACCAATCTATATATACAATTTTTATCTGTCTAAATTACCTAATATAAAACACCAAATGTAGCATATCCTCTAGCTATATTTTATATTGTATTATATTTATTTGTTTGTATTATACTATATTAAATTAAGACATAAAAATTTTCACAATTGAAGAATTGTGACATTTTCAAAGAGTTATGCCTTTTCAGATGAATTGTAAGCTTTGAAAAGGGTTGTAACTTTTTTATAGGGTTGCACTTTAAAAAGTTGTAACTTTTCTGAAGGGTTGTGAAATTTCCGAAGAGTTATGACTTTTCTTATGAGTTATTAATTTTTCGAATGGTTTTAAGTTTTCTAAAGGGTTGTGACGTCTTTTTGATAAGGCGTAGCATGTAGTTTTTAACACACTGCCCTTTGTTGGCTATAAAAAGAGGGGTTTCCTCAAAAATTTTAACTGCATTTTTTTAAAAAAAATATCCATTATTCTTGTTCTTCTTCTTCTTAAGAAATCCTATTTAGTATATTATCTATATATTTATGATGGAACAATATGCACATACTATTACTACTCATTTTAACTATAAGTGATGCGGTTTCCTCACATTTTTAAACTACATGTTTAAAATGTTTTTAGTTCTTATTTCTCAAAGCCTCATGATTGATTTATAGACGTGGACAATCTCAAAGGCTAGTGAAATTAAAATATTTCCTAACACGAATGTTAAATTAATCTAACATTTCAACTAAAAAATCTAATTTTCTACATCTTCTATATTTTTTAATAATATTTATATCATATTATATTAGAGAAAATGGCCAAGAGCCTCCTCAATCTATATTCGAATTTTCAACTACACGCTTCGATTTCACGGGAGTCCTATCATCCCACTGAAGTATTTAAAACTGAAACCATTACACCCCTAAAAAGCCACAACCACATCTATGTTAGACATCTAAATATCACACGCTTGACGCCTCGAGATTTATTAGATTTTTTTTTTCAACTTTTTTTCTAATTCTTTATTTTTTCCTCCTATATCTTCAGCATATTCATTTTCACCATAATTGTAAAACCCAGATATCTTGGTGTTGCACTTGAGAGGAAGAGAAGTGAATAACGATGGTGAGATCTGAAAAATCAAAGTAAAAAAGTGAGAAAGAAGGACAGAGAGGGGATGAATAGAGTAAGTGATGTTGCCATTAATGGTGATTAGTGGATATGTGCACTATTCTCTTAGAGAAGAATGAAGAGGAGCCGGCGATGTGTTCCACATTAAAGTCATGTCGATGCAGACGACAATTTTGAAGAGATAAGTGTTGATTTACCGGCGATTGAATAGTTAGTAAGATTGAAAATAACTCTGAGATGTAGTTGATTGATTGAAATTTGAGATTGATAATTAAAGGGTCTATTAGTAAGTAAATATATTTTTTTGATGTTCAGATGGATTTGATTTAAATTCAATTGATTTTTTTCCAGTAAGATTCAAAGCTTTTTTGTGGTGACATAAATGTATAGTCATATCAATTTATCAATAGTTTATTAGATCGATTTTGCAAATTTGTTTAATAGAGAATTTAAATTTTTTCTTGAATCAAGAATGGTGAATTTGGTGGAAATGACAGTGGTAGTAATGATTTAGAGATGGCCAGTTTTGCCGCAGGGGGCGAAGATGGTGGCTGGTGGTCGAGGAGCAAGGAGAAAAAATATTTTTTTAAAAAAACATTCTCATTTGAGAGTTCACTTGATTTGATGTAAATCCAATTTAATGTTTTTCAAATCTGATCATGATCTTTGTTTTTTGGATGATATATTTACATGTCATTTATCTTGAATTAAATTGATTGGTTCTGAAAAGTTTGTGTGGAATGAATAATGGTTAGAGGAATTTTGTTGCTATGGAGAAGAAAGACAATAAATAAGAAAAATATATATATATATATATATATATATATATATATATATATATATATATATATATAAAAGAGATAAAAAA
>NC_028637.1:28435559-28473137 GCF_001406875.1 Solanum pennellii | reverse complement strand
TATATATATATTTAAAAGAGATTAAAAATAAAGTTTTAATACTTGTTTTTTGTACTCACTCTTTTTGTCAGCTAAGCATTCAGGGAGGTATTAATTTCAATTTTAAACACTTCAAGGGGGTAAAAGGACTCACACAAAGTTAAAGTGTGTAGTTGGAAATCTGAATATAGTTTAGGAGGGGTCTAAAGAGAAGGGAGGAGAAAGTAGAAGAGGTGTAATTATGAGTTATTAAGAGTGACAATTTTTTTTATTTTAATAATGTTTACTGTATATTTAGAAATAGTGTGATACCTGGTTTGACATTTACGTGAAATGCACGTGCGTCAAAACTAGTAATCAATAAATATGTGTACTAATTAATTATAAAATTACTAATCAGTAAAGGACATTTGTCCAATTTGTGCACTCATCACCTTTCTTCATGTGTGTGTGCACACTCTCTATGCTATGTCAATGTATATCGTATATTTATTTCACTTTAAATTAATTTCGGGGGTGGAGGGTGGAGTAATAGGACATAGTTAGATTTAGGTGGGTCTTTGAAATTTTGATCATAGTCCACATGGGTACTTGTGCGTTATCCCTATTATAATTTATGTTAACTCTAGGACATTTATCTACCCAATTTTAATATACCCATATTCTTTCTATTTATGCACAGAAGAATTTCTCCCATATAAATAATGACGGTCTTACTATATAATTAACAAAACATAGAGAATAATTGTCTTTTGCTTAGTAAATAAACGTGGTCAGCCATGGCCATAACTTCTCTTTGGAACACCATTATTTTATCTTTTTTATGTTTTGTCATTCATGTAACGTCTATTTAACGACCCACAAGTTACCCCTAGAAGTTAGGGAGAACCCTTGGTTCGTCACAAGGCGTACTTGATCCTTTGTGTCCTGTACAAGCCCTTCAATCATTGTTTATTACATAAGACGTGAAAAGTAGTGCGAAATTAAAATTTTTCACGAATAATTTCATAAAGGAAACATTTTTCATAAAATATTAAGGAACTATCATCGTCACAAGCCAATCTTTAAGACACAACATACTCCCTCTATCCCGATTTAGTTGTCCACTTTAGAAGTGACACACATATTAAGGCACAAATAATTATCGTAGGTTAGTGACAAATTTACCTTTAACTTAAAAGATTATGCAACTCCCCAAGTATAATAAATGTATTTTTATGATTCCAAAAAACATGCATTACAACTTAGTAGTAGAAATTTTCTAGAATTAAATAAGGGCATATTAGGAAAAAATTGTTGTCCTTTCTTGATTTGTTAAAATGGACATGTAAAGAGGGACGGATATAAAAGGAAATATTGAAAAGTAAATAGGGACGGAGGGAGTAATACCTTAAGGACACGACCTTTTAGAGTAAAAGAAAATACATAATAAGTCTTTAAATAAGAAACTAAGAGAACAGGACTATGCCCTCAGATATATGAGGACATATTTTGTCTAAAGAGAGTAGATTCCCAAGCTTCACCTTCAAATATTCAAAAGCCGCCAACCTATATTTATTAAGTATAAAAAAGTATGGGGATTGTACAAAACAATGTACTAAATATGGAATATGCAAAAACATGCAAAAAGGGACATTTTAGTAAAAACACATTTTCATGCCAATTATATAATACATTCATGAATATAGAAGTAAAAAAACATAAAAATCATCATTTACACTTAGAGAAAGATTTCATAACTTTAACCAAAAAGGACCATTGTATAATAAGCTTTCAAAATGTTATAGTGAATTTTTAGTAACATTACAATGAATCATTTTATTCCAAAAACAGTGAACTCCAAAAGCCAAGCCAAGAGAAAGTGAACTCATTTCCGTAGGAGATTCCCTAACTAAGGTTATCCTAAGACTCACTAAGTGATCCCCAAGACTTACCCTCCTAGGCTTACTCACCTCGGGAGAGCAAGCCCCCACTAAATGACATAACATTAAAAGAACACTCAAACAACACACCAAGACTTTCCTTTCGGAATGCCTACTTAGTGAAATGAGTAGATGGCGTCCCATTCCACCACCTACCCGAAGTAGTACACTCTTTTAGAAGACTTAATACTTTCAATTCGTATAAGACTCACAATGACTACTCTTTTTGAGTACCTACCTAGTGCAATAGATAGATAGCGTCCCATTCCACTATCTACCCTAAGTAGCACACTCTTTTATAATACTTACCACTTTCATTACTTTTGTGGGGGTTAGCTTAAAAGACATAGACCATGAGATCTAGATATGGAACCCCGATACTTCCCTTATCGTAGAAGCGTCCCCCCACTTTCCTAGAGTGAGATCTTTTCTTCTAGCTTTTACATGACTTTCCCAATAGCTACACCTATGCGGGCTCATAGTTAAGGGATAAGGCGATTGATACTAACTAACTCATTCTCTACTAATGAGGAGTACTCATCTCAAGAGGTACATTGGAATACAACATCTCATCTCACGAAGTGTAAATACCTCTCCTTCATATCTTGGTGCTACGCATGATTCCTCATGGATTCTCAACATTATATACTATAGGTTAAGGATAACTAGTGAACACCACATCTCAACTCACGAAGGGCATTCATCCTCCGACCTATCAGAGAGAGCTCTTAGGATGTAGTGAGGGTGCTACTAAACCCTTCATCTCGATTCACGAAGAGTGTTCACCTCAAAACTCCCCTTTCGACTTAACTTAGATTCATTCATTTATTCAAGTGTGTGTGTGTACATGTGAACACACCTTGAATATAAACATCATTTCAGTTACATTAACTTCTATACATGCTTAGGCGTTCATTTATCAAATTACACACTTTAACATACTTAACCTATACAGTTACTTCATTTAGGCATATATAGGCAAAACATACAATTCAAGCTTCATAATGCATATCAACATGAACCTCTTCATTATCACTTCATTTCAAACACTATCCCTTCAAAGCCATACTCACCATACATACCAAATACAACCAAATACAACAAGTAAATTGTAACGACCCGAAAAGTTATTTTTAAAAATTTTTACAAAAAGAAAAATAATAATACAATTTTACACCTCATTCTAGTTTCCCCAAATCATTAAGGAGTAGGTGGTGAAGTTGATATGAAATTTTTTTGAACTATTCGATAATTACAGTTACATAACTCATGTATATTCTTTTAAATAATTAGTTTAGTTGAACATTTAATGGGCCAAATTTATTATTTAGTATCCTGTTTTAATTGGGACATAAATAAATAAAATGATAAATGGAGTTTTAATTTATTTAATTCATTATTATTTCTAAAAAAAAGACGGAAGATCATAGGCGAGAAACATATCTGCAGTCGGCGTCAACAGAAGTACCCATGTGAATTAGGTAAAAATAAATTCTTCATGACTTAACCTCTTTTTTATTAGTATATGGTTAAAAGTCACCATATTAAAATATTAGAATAATTAATTGCAAGAAAACAAATTAAAGAAAAGAAAGAAGAAAGTTTTGAAACTTAATCTGCAAAAGGGTTACAATTTGTGTTTCTTTTGTTTGGAGGCTTGGTGGTCAATCATTGGTTATAGATTCCAATTATTATCAACTATAAGTTAACCAATATAGTGGAATGTTGATAATTATGTTAGGGTCTTACGTATTGTTCCTTGTACACGGTTAATTACATGTTTTTAGTTTTATTTTTGATTATTCTTATAGGTAATCTAGCATAATTTATGTTTTAGTATATTGAGATAGGTAATTAAATATTAGGTGTAGTATATAATAAGAGTACCATTAGTTATGTAATTCGACGAACTAAGATTAACCCTAGATTTGAAATTTTGAAAATATGAGATTTGACCAATTGATTGTAATCAAGATTTAGAAACTTCATACTAAAGTCGGGTGAGTTTTGGATCTAAGCTAGAGATATAGAAATATGAATGTTGTTAGTTTTGAAATATTGTCGTTGTCATTTATTTGAATAGATTTCTTTGAGTTGGAAATTTAACTGAAAGGGAAGGCTCAAGTCCCACAGTAAATTCTTGATTGATTGAGGCAAGTGGATTTCTAAACTCTTGTTAAGTGTATGGAATGCGTGTATCTCCTTGTGGTATATGTTTGGGAGTAATGAGACTTGGTGAGGGTTGACTTGTCCACGTTGAATAGTTCTAATGATGAAAAAGTGGTGATAAAAATCAATGTGCTTAATTGTTTATGTGTGCTGGGTTGGGAAAGGTTTGAAGGCTTGTTGAATCATTGTTGGTGTGATACCATAATTATGTATTTCTGAATTGTGCAATGTTATGAAATTGGTTATCTCCTCATCATTTGGTTGAACATGTCATTTGCATTATTATGAGACATGGTTGTGACAAGTGTTATATGAATTGAGAAAGAATGAGAACTTAAAGAGGATGTACCATTTCGAGGGACATATCGCGTCGCGATGGATACTATATTTCGAGAGACGTATTGCGTGCTGCGAGGGTTACTATTATGGAGGAACATGTCGTGCGCCCCGACAGACATATGGACAGATATGTCCCTTATCATTATACTTTACATTGCATTTCCATTGTACTGCACATACTTATCATTAGTGAACTTGATATTGTGTTTGGCTGATCTTGTGATTGCCTTTTTGTGGAACTTGTGATTATTACTGAGATTGTTATTGAGGATATATAATTTGTTGAAGTGTTATTGTTGGGGATATGCAATTTGTTGAAGTGTTCTTATTAAGGACATGTAATTTGTTGAAGTGTGGTTGTTGAGGATATGTAATTTGTTGAAGTGTCGTTGTTGAGGATATGTTATTTGTCAAAGTGTTGTTGCGGAGGATGTGTAATTTGTTTAAGTGTAGTTGTTGAGTTACGTGCTATGAAAACTGTGAGCTGTTAGGTTGGACTGATTCTTTTATGCAGATTGTTTTTGTGGAGATTAGGTTGGGGTGGAAGGAGTATCCATATTTCAGCCCTTTAGCTTGTGTTTAGGGATTTATTTGCTGAGTACCGTGTGGCTTGGTATTCATCCCTTGCTTCCACAATTTTTTTGTTGGTTATGAGCCGAGATTTTTATGATACTTGTCATTCTCTTATTTTCTAAGGCTTCTTGGAGATTTGTGAGGTAGTTATTTGTCATCTCAGCAGACTTTCTTTCTCCTTAAGTATGATCTTGTTCTATTCTAGAAACAAGTTCATTTGAGACTTGAGTTATTTTTTCTATTGAATCAATTGTAAAACTTTAGAGGCTTGTACACGTGACAACAAGATTTTGGGGGTATTTTTGAGTTGATTATAAAATTTCTTCACTTTATTGTAACAATTGAGTTTTAGTCTGACTTGTCTTGGTGGATAAGACGAGTGCCATCACGTTTAATTTTGGATCGTGACATAAACACCGCCTCAAAGAAGGTGGACTATACCACTCATGAGCATTTAATATTAACAATTATACATTAAAACCAACTCACCATTAAACTAAACTTTCACCACCTATAATCAATTATTCAATATTTCATAATAATATGACCCTTACACCAAGAGTTAAACCATGATAACAACATAAGGAAAGGAGAGTTCAAACGCTACACAATCATTCTCATTTAACACATTTCTTAAGTCAAAATTTGATTTAAAAAAAAGCTTTAACATATTTTCATTGTAGTTTTAGCTTTAAAATCACAAACGAATATTAGAAACATCATATTTAAATTATTTTAAAGGTTTTCATGCAAGACCCATATTTAGTGTTAAATATAGCAGAAGTTATGGTTGAAAAACCTTGTTGAAAATTCATTAGAAAGGATTCTTTGAATGGAAGAGAGTTCGAGGATTATTTCCATATATCAAATAGAAGAAAACCCAATGATTTTGATGAAGAACTCGATCACCAAGAGCCCTCCAAGCTCTTTCTTGAATTCTATCTTCCTTGGAGTTTTAGAGAGAGACTTAAAGTGAGAGGGGCTTTTGGTTTTAGGAAATAAAGTCTAAAATTAGGTGTTAGGTGTTGAATCACTTTAATATACCTAAAAGACCCGAAAATTATCATCCTACGTTCATAAAACACTTGGGTGAATTTACCGAACGCCCCAAGTCATTACAGGAAAGTGACAGTTTTTGGCAATCTTCATAGCCGTCTGTAATTAATGGACCGTTTGTCCATCAACGGCCCGTTGGTGGTGGTCGTTGGTTGGGTCTGATACTCTCCAAACATGCAGGCCTGCAGTTCCAATCAACGGACTAAGTCAACGAGCCGTTGGTTGGACCACTAGCCGTCGATTTGTCTCGTTGGTGGACACTACCTAGGCAGTCTTTGGTCATAGTCTTGGGACTTTCTCTAGGGCCCCTTTTGTTTCCTAGGTGGGGTAATACCTGGACGTTACACCCCTAAACATTTTTGTCTAGGTCTTGGGAACATCACACACCAATTTCAAACAAAACAAACACGTTATACTCACTCAGACACATGAGAACAAACAAGCAATATCTAAGGCATATCTTCTGAACGTCATGGACGTTTGCACTACAAACTTAACAAAACTTCACACACTGCCTAAGAACATCATAAAACTCATTTTAACATAAAATTAACTCAAGAAACAATCACAAACCTCTATATCAACTTAGTTTGTTTTAGGGTGTTACGCTCTAGGTCATTTATCTATCAAATTTACTACCACATAATCTTCCTATTCATTGAAAGATAAATTTGTCCCCTATAATAGTGATGGTCTTACTTTTTAGCCGTACTTTTGAAGTAATTCCCTTTTGTTTAGTGACTGGATGTGGTCAGTCATATTGTCCACAACTTCTCAATGAAACTCCATTAGGTAACTATCGGGTTCTATCGTTATAGAAAAGTTAATGGGGGAAATTTTGAGGCCTCTAAACTTATACATAGTATTTGAAATTTTTCCAACCTAGTCTAGAGTTGGATTAAATTGGAGTAATTAAGGTGTAGGGATATCTAGTACCAATAGGGTGATTTATATATAATTATGATTAAATGAGGGGGTAGATAACTTATAAAGGGATCTGTACGACTTTATAGAATTGAACTTGAGCAAGTAGAACTCCGGAAATTGATCTTAGCACGAAAGAGGTTTTCTGAATGTCGTTTGTTAAAGGTGTGTTGTGAAATGGTGTCTCGAAATTATTTGAATAGCTCACTGTTTCGTGCAAGATGCTTTGGTGTTGGGTTTTGTAACTATGGAGGGGCCGCTTTCGCAGGCCAGACGCGACTTTAAGTCGTAAATACACCCCTAAACGACTTTATTCTACACTTTTTTATTCTTAGAGCTAAGGAACGAACCCTATGTGAGTTTCTACAGTTTCCTACCATCTTCAGGCTAAAGGGAAGATTTTCATTCCCCGGATCAATTTTGTGATCCGTTAAACGTAATAGAATAGGTAATTATCAATGGCGGAGGGTTTTGAATAGGAAACCATGGTGGAAAAGCCTTAATTTGATACTTGGGATCATGAGTATGATCTAGAATTTTTATAATTGTTAGTAATTCAGGTAATTAGTGATTGTTTATTAAGTCCCGTATTATATTTATTGTTTGTAAACAAAGAACAAGCAGAAAGAATCCCTATAGGATTTCAATCTTGTTTCGAGATAGGTGATGATTGTGATTCTATGATATGTCAGTTTGATCTTCATTGTGATGCATGTATATATGCGAACGTTTCATTATTGATCACACTTTGTGCAAATTAATATGAAGGAATAATTGTATGTCATGAATTTATACTTATGCTTGTAATTGCAATATGTTGAAAGGATCGGGTTCCACGTTTTGGCTTAACTAATTTGGATCAGTTTTCACGTTTCTGCATCAAGATAAAATTGATTGTCATATTTTGACATAAGTATTGGATCGGGTGCCACGTTCAGGTATGCTAACAATTTGAGTTTTGGTTCCATGAGAGGACAAACTACTTGAAATAATTTTCTATCTTGAGAATTGTGAAATTGTGTGTTGTTCATAGATATTGAAAATATTATATATGTTCGATACTTTGCATGTATATGATGTTGTATTGACTTGTATATGTTACACTTAGTGGGATAGCCGCGTGGTCCCATCAGTACATTGTGGTTGTGGTACTGATATCGACTATTTAAAGACCTTGTCGTGAAGATCAGTGATATCGTTTGAATTCAAGGGTCAATAAATTCTTCCCGGCTTCCATGAGTTCTCCTTTCGTCTATGTCCCCATTTTTTTACTTAGACTCTTCTATTTAGGTAATATTTCATTAATTTGGGGTTTTATCCCGTCTTGTTTAGACTTTGATTCCTTGTCTAGTTATTTAGGTACATCGAATTTCAACTTGTAGGGATTGTTCTTTTGCATTAGTTTGGTTAGTTTTTTGTTAAAACCTTAGAGTTTATGGGGACTCCATTTTCATTTTCATTTAACCTACTTTCTAATTTTTAAATTCCTTAAGTTTCATAAAAGTTTATAATTTTAGTTGTAGTAATGGTTCTCCCACCGGAGAGTTAGTATACGTGTAAATCACGACGTTGTGGGTTGTAATACATTATTCCACTCATTATTCTATCTTTCTATTTCTTCTAGATCATGTAACCTAGATTTCATTTATCCACCAAATTTACTACCCCATATTCATCTTATACATTGCAAGGAATAATGTTTCCCATATGAATAGTGATGGTCTTTCTTTGTTATCACAATTCTGGAGTAATTGCGATTTATTTAGTGACCGAACAAGGTCAGCCATATTGGCCATAACTTATCATTGAACTTCATAATTTTACTAATTATTTTATCTTTTTATGTCTTGAAAATCATGTAACATCTAGGTTATTTGTCTATCAAAGTTACTACTCCATAATCTTCCTATTCATGGCAAGACAGAATGTCTCCAACACATGTAATGATGATCTTATGTTTTTCGATGTATAAGAAAATAGAGAGCGCATCAAAATGAGTAAATAAATTTTTTTATTAATTATTTGAGGAAGATGTTTTTTTTTATGAAGCTTTGGATTCAATTATTGTCACATATTTTTGACTTGTACTTTGAGATCGAGGTATGTTTTTCGGAGCAGACAAGTTAAGAAAATATTGCTAGACTGATGAAAAAACTTGGTGTCGTTGGTTTACATCTCCTTAAAAAAGAGCAGGATATCCGTTCATGTCTCAACTTGAAAATTTATTTTTAATTGTAATTTTGTAATTTCACCAATAAAAGCCACTTGACTTTTCCATGTAAATATATATCATCCTGTAACTTTTTATTTTATTTTTTTGACAGATACTATACTATTTAATAAGTTGAAGAATATCTACACAATAACCTAAATTTGTTTTCTCTATTCCAGTTTTATTGACATATTTTCTTGCTTACAACCATGTTATGAAATTTTATTTTGAATCGTAGTTCTATTAAAAATAATATTTTTATGACACAAAGATATGGATAAAATATGTGTACATCTTGATTATCACTTTCATCAGACTCAATTGTGTGATTACACAGAATTTTTTTTACTAGAAAATCAACTTCAAAAGAGGTCTGTATAAGCCCATATTTTGAATTGTGGATCAATTAGAAAAAAGCTCTTTATCCCGCAAAAATAGGGATAAGATATGTGTACATCCTACCTCCTAGACTCATCTGTAAGATAAATATTTTTCACTACTAAAATTTTATATTGGACAAGACATAATTTCCATCAAGTTATGGTGATGTTAAAAAAATTGATCACAAATCTTGACAAATTGCCTTACAAAAAGTCATGGGATCGTCAAAAAGTTGTTCTCAGACCTAGATGAATCACCATAATATATTCAGCATTAATGACAATATCATATTATTTAATTTATCTCATGATATATTTGGGATATTTCTGAAGTAAGTGGAAGTGATACACTCCCTACTAGTATTGTTGAGCTCTGTCCATTCATAATTTGTAATTTCATCATTCTCTTTCTATTAACTAAAACTATGCTCTTGAAAACTCAACGATATAGTAATGTGTGTTTTGAACTTTTCCCGCCCATTTCAATGGAATGTTTTTTTCTTTATTAATCATGAATACCTTGAATTAATGGGTTGAAATATCTCATTTCGAAAGGGTTAACACGGTGAAGTTTGGCATTTTAGCGAAGAAACTTTTTGATGAATTAACTACCACAAGAATATTTGTTTTATTCGGGCGATAGTTATGGGATAACGAGTGATGAACTTGTATAAGTGGTAGCTATGAGAAAGAAAGTCCTGAAGGACACTTTAATAGCAATTTGAAATGCTAGTTTATCCATTAATATTTTCTTAATTTCATTTTAAGGTTTACTTAAAATTTTTCTTTCTTGACCTTTCTAGTAAGGTTGTAACTTGAAGAACTCTTAATTATCATTCCTATATTACATTATGCTAATCTTGGAAATCTTCCGTTTTGCTCCCATTCTTTGTCCTCAATCAAATGAAATGTTTTTATTTTTTGAGTTATCCCTATACATTTTTCCGTACATTTATGAGAAAGAAATCTCAACTATATTTATTTGCACTTCTCAAATTGTTTTAACTAGCGGCGGACACAAACTATACCTGGGGGTGCACGTGCACCCAGTAACTTCCGAAAAAATTATATGTATATATGTATATTTTTTTTAAAAAACTGGTGGAAGTTAAGATATACTTAATAGTGCACCCATATAAAAGATATAAGTGCCCTTGTTCAATTGGTAAAAGGTAGATATACCACCCTCCATACCAGTGTTCAAATCCCACTTAAGCCTCCACCCAAGTATTTTGTGTTTGTACATTGGTCTGCCACTTGTGTGTGTGTTAGTGTATATATATATATATGTATGTATTTTTTTAAAAAAAAATTAATATGTCTAAAAACAATATTACTAAAAAAATATTCTTAATTTCTTTATTTTGTGTGTCAATTAAGTTAATACACTTTGTTTTTACCTTATGCCGGAACATCTAATTTTTTACCTTGATGCATTGTTTTTCCATTGATTTTATTTTCTGTTGTCTTTCATTTTCATTTTATTTCAAATCTAATTCCAGGTGTCTTTTATATAACTTAATTTTGAACTGATATCAAATTAAATGAAGAAAACCAAATAAAAAATCAAACAATAAAATGTTAAAACCAAAGGACACTTTTAAATTATTTATCTTTTAAAAAACATAATCTTTCAAAAAAATTTGAAAGTAAAAAGATAACAAAGTAATTTTTAAAAAGTTAAAGTGAGAAAGAAATTAAAATAAATATTTAAAAGATCTAAATAAAAATAATTAAGTTTATATAAGTTTTATATCTATATCTATATCTATATCTATATCTATACTACCTTAAAAATATGAACTCCCTAACTTCAATGTTAAATTACTAAAATACCCCCAAATTAGAACACTATATTTAGTTTATATGTTATACATTTAATAATTTATTTATTTATGCTATATTATATTAAAAGCATACACATTTTCACAATACTGGGCAGTGACTCTTCATAAAGGTTTTGAATTTTTTTTTATAGAGTTTTGACTTTTTCCATTAGTTATGACATCTTCGAAAAGTTGTGATTTTTCTGAAGGGTTGTGACTTTTCTGAAAAGACGCGATCAGAACCTTTTCATAATATCCTTTTAT
The DNA here is from genome assembly GCF_001406875.1 of Solanum pennellii. Classification (NCBI taxonomy): domain Eukaryota; kingdom Viridiplantae; phylum Streptophyta; class Magnoliopsida; order Solanales; family Solanaceae; genus Solanum; species Solanum pennellii. Next base: position 28,461,493 of record NC_028637.1, on the reverse strand, counting down.
GTCCTTAAATAGAGGGGGTTTCTCACACTTTTAAACTACAAATTTTGTAAATTTTGTATTCTTCTTCTTAAAATAAGAAAAATTGTGAGAGTTGTTCAATCATGCAATTATAATATTTTTTTGCTTTTCAATTCTTCTTCTTTAAATAAGAAAGATTGTGAGAGTTTTTCAATTATTCAATTAAAATATTTTAAGTGGTTAAAGTAGATAGATCAACAAAAATTGATTCAATTTCAAATGAAAAGATTATCTTGATAATTCATATTTACTCATTTTCGTAGCAATAAAATATACTTTTGTAGCAACTTCTACTTGACAAAAGGATCAATAAATTTTTTTTGCACAAACTACGACTTAATTTTGAAAATCTAAAAAGTCTCAAAATGTGGGAAAATGTATTTGATAAAAAATTTATTTGAAGAGTCAAATCTATATTTTGTAAATAATCTTTCCTTTCAAATTTATTTAGTGTACTTATAAATTTATTCAATTTAATATAGTATGTTATGTTTTCTTTGGGTGTTACGCATCTTTAAGACCACAAAGTGAACAAAATACATTCAACATATGATCCTTAAATTAAAAATCTTCTTTATTTTGTAAAATTTCATATCAAATTAAAATTAGACCAATCAATATATACATTTTTTATCTGTCTATACTACCTAACTTAAAACACCAAATGTAGTATATCATCTATATTTTATATTGTATTATATTTATTTGTATGTTTTATACTGTATTATATTAAAGACAAACACATTTTCACAATTGAATGGTTGTGACATTTTTGAAGAGTTATAACTTTTCAGATGAGTTGTAAGCTTTTAAAAGGGTTGTGACTTTTCTATAGGATTGGGAATTTGAAGATTTGTAACTTTTCCGAAGGGTTGTGAAATTTTCGAATAATTATGACTTTTCTTATGAGTTGTGACTTTTCCAAATGGTTTTAAGTTTCGTGAAGGGTTGTGACGTCTTTTTGATAAGGGATAGTATGTAGTTTTTCACACACTATCCTTTGTGGGCTATAAAAAGAAAGGTTTCCTCAAATTTTTTAACTACATTTTTTTTTAAAAAAATTCATTATTCTTGTTCTTCTTCTTCTTAAAAGATCATATTTTGTATATCTTCTATATCTTTATGATGGAACAATACACATTTTAACTATAAATGATGTGGGTCCCTCACATTTTTAAACGACATTTTAAAAATGTTTTTAGATCTTCTTTTTTTAAAACCTCAGGATTTATTTATAGACGTGGACAATCTCAAAGGTTAGTGAAATTAGAATATTCCCTAACATGAATGTTAAATTAATCTAATATTTTAACTAAGAACATTTTAGTTCATTTTCAATTTAATAATAATATTTATATTATATTATATTATATTATAAGTAAGAACACCAACAATAAAATAATAACATAGTACCGCACTTAAGAAAAGGGAGGAGAAAGTATATTGAAGAGGTATAATTATGAGTTATTAATAGTGGCAATTTTTTTTTAAATATTGTTTACTTTATATTTAAAATAGTGTGCTATCTGGTTTGACATTCACGTGCAATGCACGTGCGTCAAAACTAGTAATTAAATAAATAAATGGCATTCATCCAATTTATGCACTCGTAACTTGTCTTCAAGTGTGTGTGCACACTCTCTATTCCATGTTAACGCATGCAGAATATTTATTCCATTTTAAATTAGTTTGGGGGAGGGGGGAGGAGGGAGGGGGAAGTAATATAATAACTCATTTGGTTGTTTTGAATAATAGAGTTTTTTATTTGATAAAACACTTTTTCACAGATTCTAAATAGGTGTCTTGAATTATTCATAATAATAATTATGAAATTAATGGGATACTTTTAATAATTTATTTAGTTGGTGGTTAAAGAAAATAATGTTAAAATTAATAGGGGATCTCTTTGACCAATATTTATAATTAGTTATATGATATTAGGGTAATAGAGAATCTGTAAAAAAAAAAGAGAGAATAGGGCGGTGACAATTAAAAGGTGTGTTAATAGACATCAAGTAAACATCACCAATTCCACAGTTAATTTCATTCAATTTGATTTTTTAGCGAGTGTTTATATTATAACTACTGTTTGAATTTAGAGGACAAGAACTAAAGGTGATTGAATAAAAAGGAAAAATTGTTGGGAAAATACACAAGTACTCCCTCAACCTATGCCTGAAATTCTAGAGACACACTTATACTATACTAAGGTGCTATTACCCCCTGAACTTATTTTATAAGTAATTTTCTATCCTTTTTGGCTTACGTGACACTAACTTGAAAAGAAAAAGTCAACCAGTGTTGGGCCCACAAGATAGTGCCACGTAGGGCGAAAGGGGTAGAAAGTTATTAATAAAATAAGTTCAGGGGTTAATAGGACCTTAGTATAGTATAAGTATGGCTCTAAGATTTCGGGCATAGATTGAAGGAGTACTTGTGCATTATCCTAAAATTATTTTATGATTAAAAGGTTGAATCTCAATAAAATACTATTATAATTGTATTGCTGAAATTAAGAAATAGATGGGTGAGTCCTACAATATATTTCGTGGTATGCTACTTGTTTCGCAAACCAGTGATTTCCAATTTCGGGCGGGTCTTATTACTATAATTATTATTGTTATTATATGTGGGTATTGGAGGACATAACATATTATATAATTAAATATGGAAAACAAATTAAACAACTACAGAAGTCATGTTAATATAGTGGAAAATTTGGATGCACTAAGTTTCTGTATATTTAATGTATGTATGTGCTATAGTTCACATGTGTTATAGTTGGGTTGTTGTTAGTCCGTAACCACTGGTTTTGTGACCAGCGGCTTACATCTTTATATATATTAATATTGTTCTCACATTATCAACTATATTGTAATATATTGAGATAGGTGTATTGAATTATTTAAATTCCATTAAAGTTATGCTAAATGGGGGAAGTTAGACTTACCCTTAGGTTTGAACTTAATGAAATTGATTATAGAATTAGGTGAAATTTTGAATCTAGACTAGACATAGAACAATATGAATGTTCCTAAAGTCGTTAACTTACAAATTATGCACACATAATTGATAGATGTGAAAGGTTCATAGGCATTTAGGAATGAAAAAGCATTGGAGAACTAGTTGCTTGACTTCAGTTCTTCTGTCGAGTTAGGTTATAATTTATACTATTTCATAGTATATGCATTGAAGGATATTGTGAAGTTTTCTATGTACTTGATTGTGTGGTTGTGTGTGGTTTGGTTGTGTGTTTTGTGAGTGGTCTCAAATCCTGCGACTGTGGAATTTATATTCTTGAATCCTCTTTATCGAAGTGATGTGCTTAGTTTTCGGACACAAATTACTTTATTTCATTTATTTTGGTGTTTTTGATACTCTTAGACTTAGTTACTGGAGATTAGATGTCATTGTTGTGATCACTTTCAGGTTTTGGGAAATCATATTTAGTAAGATTTTGAGCTTCCGCATTATGCAAATATTTTGTATGTTGGGTTAAATTTGTAAATTCTCCCACCTTGGAGTTTTAAGTCTGGGTGCTACTTACGACTCGTTTTGGGTCGTGACAAAATTTGTATCAGAGCGTTAGGTTTGGTGATGTCATCAAACAAGAACAAGTCTAGTAGAGTCTTGCGGAAAACTATGGGGACGCATTTATTTTTCTTCGAGATGCTATAGGATTTAGGAAGACTCATTTCAATTCTTATTTCTTTTGTGCTACTACTTGAATCCAATTGGTATCTAAGTGATACAAATTGGTACCTGACCATCTTCACTCTATTTTCCATATGACTAGTACTAGAGTAAGTAGAATTGGAAACACAGACGCTAACAAGAGAGATTGCGTCCTTAGAAATAGATATGTTTTCGCATTTCACTATAGGCATGTAATGACTAGTGACTAGTATCATCTTTTTATTAAGTTCTTAAAGTTGAAACCCTCATTCTTCATTGGTATTGATCATGAAGATGTTTATGCTTTCATTGTCGATTGTTTCGAGTTGCTTCATAAAATGAATATAGTGGAGAGATTTAGTGTTAAGTTGTGACATACTAGTTTCAAGGAAACGCAAAATGTGGTGATAGTCTCCTGTTGAGTGTCCGTTAGTAAAGACGCTACTTATGACTTAAGCCAACATTTTCTAGTTTCTTCATCCAATTATATACCCCAAAATATGAGAGACAAGAGGAGATATGGTTTCTTGAATATAAAGAAATTGAAGATAGGTGTTGCAGCGTATAATGTAAAAATTTGTACCTTATCTAGATATGTGAAAACATGCAAGATGATTTGTAGGCGACATTTAGGAAATGAACACCGTTAATTTAGAAATACAGTTAGTAATGTTTTGATGATATAAAAGATGAAATTAGGTAGCGCCAATTGAGGTTAGAATCTTTACTACAATTTTATGGATTAATTGTATATTAAAGAGGATCGTGATACAACCACTACAACAACATCGATGCTTTCTTAGATAGAGTTATTAGGTGTCTTATTTTTGTTACGACCTGATCTAAGAAAGAATGAAAATTGCTGGAGATAGAGACAAAATGAATTTGATTATTCTTTGCAATTATTTAATGGGTAGAAATATTTGGGCTATTTAAGTAAGATCTTCTCCATTGTTATGAAGTGATCTAGTCATGTTTCTAATAGACTTTCATGGTGTGGTACTAATGTTATGTGAAAATGAATACGTCGAATATCAAGTGTGAATTTATCAATTGTATGACATATTTAGATAATGAGACGTAGTGTTGCATTATGTTTGAGAAACCAATCTATTTATTACTACAGATGCTTGGATTAAGCACTGTTTTTAAGGAAGATTTTACTAGTGCTTTTGGTAAGGTATTAGTGTATTTTGGTTGTTAAATATATCTTGAGGGTTATGAATAAAGACCGGTGATTTAATTTTAAGCTTCAAAGGGTAGATTGATACTAGAATGACAAACTTATAGGACAGAAAAGTCCTAGTGCGTATACTTGGGTAAAATAAATTGAAGATTTTAGGAAGCAAAAACGTATAAAATTGGGTTATTCCCTTGAATTTGATTGGTATACCGAAGTTTAAGGTGTTAGGTAGAGGTAAAGATTCACTTCGTGGTGATGACAAGGATTAACTTAGCATGATGGCAAAAGGAATTTGTGAGGAATTGCGATTGAGAAAAAACTATATAATCAGGATTTGTTGGTTAAATGAATTTTGTATGGTAATAAACACAAGTATCTTAGGTTGTGATTTTCTGTTATTTAGTGAATGATGTGGTTATATGAAAATTTTTAGGAGATGACGGGGCACCGGTCAAATAAAACATAAAGGAGCTAGTGTAATAATTAAAATAAGATAAATTTGTGCGATGTGTAGCCTTCAGCAATCGGTGAGAGCGGGAATATTTTCTCTAATTCCAAGGACGAAAAATGCATTTTCGAGTGGGGTGATAAGTTTTGTTGTAGTGTTGAATTTAGTAATATTAAGAGTGGTTGTTTTTTTAGTGAAGAATGTGGTAAGGTCGATGGAGGGGCGATCAATAATAGACTAAGATACATGAATCCATAAAAATATTCAATGTATAAGCTATTGTTGAAAGATAACATGATCGTATTCTACTATTGGGATCAAATATCAAGTTTTCCTTGTGACTCTATGTTTGTGGTAGTATATGCTCCCAAGATATGGATTAATATGGCATGAAATGAGTGATCACATTGAGTATTGAGCATTTGAAAGGACTTACACATGATTGAAGTCGTTAAGTGTGTTATTTTCTTATTGTTAAAGGATCTAAGGAAGGATTTCCCTCAGAATCTTTATTTAGAGTGTGAAGTAAAATGTCATGGGTTGTTGGTAAAAGGATGAGATCGGTAAGCGAGTTAGAGAAACAAGAGTCTAATATATTGATAGGTCTAGATGTTTAGAATTTTGCACCATGAATTTTTTTTGAAAAAAGTGAATAAATAATACCTCTCGTATAAACCATTGGGGTGTAGTTGAAGGTTGTATTGATTTGTTTTCTTTGAGTTTAGATATGATTGAAAGCTGTGGATTGGTTCGATACACACTTGCTAGGTATTTATCATCGACTTTTAGAAAGATGGATTTTTTATTTGAGTGACAAATAGTGAGGTAGTTTTTTTTAAAGTTTATGTACGGTTAGATTGCTCAAATTAAGATAGATGACTTAATAATGATGCACAAGGTGATATTTCAATTCTACATGGTTATTATGAATTTAGAGTTGTATTAATACTATTCTATTGATGCGATTATATAGAATGCTATAGTGTGTTATACAGACATTTGATGGTGAATAGAAGTCATGAGCTTATTCTATACAAAATATTTTATGTGACCAAGAATTTTCCTAAGTGTTGGCATGAGATATGTGATTGTTTAGAATGGTAGCTAAAGTATGGTATGTGAAGTTGACTTTGGCTGTGATTTAATAGTTTTATATTGATAGAAAGGTAACATTAAATTCTAAATTAGTATTATTATCCTTGTATGGGACTCGTATTTGTCATGAAATGTTTAAATAGAAGAGAAGGCTATTGATTTGAATATGTATTTGATAAAAATACTTTGATACTAATGATAGTGTGGAAGTAACATAGATGATCAATGTGGTAATGATGTTTTTTTAGTATTAAGGGTGTTCAGTGGATGTGGGGCTCGATAAACCAAGTGTGTGAAAAATTATAATAGGGACTAAATTGATGATTGTGGGTTGCTACAAAATCAAAGAGATAGAGTTAGTTGAATGAAAAATGTTTGAAATGGACCCTATGGAATGAGTATTTAGAGTTATTCCATCATCAGTATCATGTTTTGGCTATGTTTGATTGAATGTGTGGATCATTGGGTCTAGTTTTGTCATTCTTAACGTTTGTCTATGATTGCTACTAACCTTGCATTTAAATAATGTTGTTAGAAGTTCCGTATGTTTGAGTGTATTACTTGATGGATGGTTACTTGATAATTTTCTTCTTGAGGTTAGGTACGTTTAACTTTTTCTTTGATGAGTGCCGAATTTCTAAAGATTTTTATATGTATATGTATAGCTTAAGCTCGTGAAAAGTTTATGTTGTGAGAATGAAATATTGATAAGATCTATGATGGTTTGTGCATCATAAGTGTGTCGTGGTTGGTTCAGGTTCACTCTTGATTGTAACCAATATTAATTAAGAATTTTCTCATGGTTATGTGGTATACTATCCTGATGGTTGTGTCAAGATCTAGTTGGAGAATCGGTTAGTTTAAAAGTCTACTTGAGAATAATTTTGTTGTTAGTTGAGGTTGCATACAACAAGAGTTATCATTCGAGTATTGAGATGACCCCATTTCAAAAACTGTATGGGAGGAGATGTAGATCTCCAATTGGTTGGTTTATACTTTAGAATATGAGACCCCGGGTACTAATATTTTGAAGAAATTGTTGAGACAACTATCCTTTTTTTTATCCTCGCTTTCTATTGATCATTCGAGGGCAAACGATGAGTAAATTGGTATGTAATGTAACTACCCATTTGGTTATTTTGAATAATAGAGTTTTTTGTTTGATAAAGCACTTTTTGATAGATTCTAAATCGGTGTCTTTGATTATTTATTATAATAATTATAAAATCAATGCCGTAGTTTTAATAATTTATTTAGTTGGGGGTTAAAGAAAATAATATTAAAATTACTAGTTGATCTCTTTTACCACTATTTATAATTAGTTATATAATATTAGAGTAATAGAAAATGTATAAAAGAAAAAAGAGAATAGGGCGGTTACAATCAAAAGGAGTGTGAAAAACATCAGGTAAACGTCACCAATTCAACAGTTAAATTCATGCAATTTGATTTTTTAGCGAGAGTTTATATTATTGTTACTGTTAGAAAGTAGGTGACAAGCATTAAAGGTGATTGAATAAAAAGGAAAAATTGTTTGATGATTAAAAGGATGAATCTCAATAATATAATATTATAATTGTATTGCTGAAATTGATAAATAGATGGGTGAGTCCTACAATGTATTTAGTGGTATGCTACTTGTTTTGCAAAGCAGTGATTTCCAAATTTCGGACGGTTCATACTACTATATTATTATTGTTATTATATGTGGGTATTGGAGGGTATAACATATATACTTATTTACCTATTATATAATTAAATATGGAAAACAAATTCAATAACTACAGAAGTCATTTTAATATAGTGGAAAATTTGGATGCACTAAGTTTCTGTATATTTAATGTATGAATGTGCTATAGTTCGAACTATATGTTATAGTTGGGTTGGTGTTAGTCCGTAGCCACTGGTTTTGTGACCAGTGGCTTCCATCTTTATATATATTAATCTTGTGTTCTCACACTATAAACTATATTTTAATAAATTGAGGTAGGTAGTTAAGTATTTGGTGTATTATATTATTTAAATTCAAGTAAAGTTATGATAAATGGGGGAAGGTAGATTTACCCTTAGGTTTTAAATTTATGTAATTGATTATAGAATAAGGTGAACTTTTGGGTCTAGACTAGACATAGAATAATAAGAATGTTCCTAGATTCATTAACTTACAAATTATGCACACATAATTGATAGATTGGAAAGGTTCAAAGACATTGAGAAAGGAAAGACATTGGAGAAGTAGTTGCTTGACTTCGGTTATTCGATGGAGGTAGGTTATGGTTTATACTATTTGATAGTTAACTCTTAATTCGTGATTGATATGAATTGAATGATATTGTGAAGTTCTCTAAGTACTTGATTGTGTGGTAGTGTGTCGCTTGGTTGTGTGTTTTGTGAGTGGTCTGAAATCCTGAGATCGTGAAATTTTTATTCTTGAACCCTCTTTATCGAAGTGATGTCCTTAGTTTTCGGACAAAAATTACTTTATTTTTTTTATTTTGGTGTCTTTGATACTCTTAGACTTAGTAATTGGAGATTAGATGTCCTTGTTGTGATGACTTTCAGATTTTGGAAAATCATATTTACTATGATTTTGAGCTTCTATATTCTTCTTATATTTTCTAAGTTTGATTAAATTTGTTGGTTCTCCCACCTAGGAGGTTAAGTGTGGGTGCGACTCATAACTTTTGGTTCTTGACAACTAATAGGACTAGTTAAATTTAGATGTGTCTTTGAGATTTTTGTCAGTCCACAAAGTACTTATCCCTTATCACTATTATAATTTATGTAAACTCTTGGCCATCTATTTACACAATTTATTAGCCCCATAATCTTTCTATTTATTGGGAGGAAGAATTTTTCCACTATAAATAGTGATGGTCAGCCATGGACATAACTTCACATTGGATTTTAGGTTTTGTGATTCATGTAACCTCTAGGTCATTTATTGATACAATTTACTACTACATAATCTTCCTCTTCATTGCAAGGTAAATTTGTCCCCTATAAATAGTGATCGTCTTACTTTTTTAGCAATACTTTGAAAGTGATTGCCTTTTGTTTAGTTATTGAACATGGTCAGTCATATTGGCCACAAATTTTCATTGAAACTCCATTATGTAACTATTGGAATCTGTCGTTATAGAAAAGTCAATGGGGAAAATTATTTTGCCAGAAACCTATTCGTAGTAGTTGAAATTTTTTCCAACCTAGTCTAGAGTTGGACGGAATTGGAGTAATTAAGTTGTAGGGATATCTAGTACAAATAGGGTGATTTACTTGTAATTTTAATTAAATGAGGGAATATATCACTCATTAATGAATCCTTACGACTTTATACAATTGAACTTGAGCAAGTAGAACTCCGAGAATTGATCTTAGCACGATAGAGGTTTTCTGAGTGCCATCGGTTAAAGGTGTGTTGCGAAATTGAGGTCTTGGAATTATTCTAATAGCTCACTTTTTCGTGCAAGCCGCTTTGGTGTATTTTTTTTTTGCTATGGAGGCCCGCTTTGGCGAGCCAAACACTACTTAAAGTCGTAAAAAATAAATTCCCTAAACGACTTTATTCTACACTTTTTGATTCTTAGAGCTAAGGAACGAACCCCATGCAGGTTTCAATAGTTTTCTATCATTATTCAGGATAAAGGGAAGATTTTTACTCCTCCAATCCATTTTTAGATCCGTGGAACATAATAGAATGGTTAATTATCAATGGGAGAGGGTTTTGAATAGGAAACCATGGTGGGAAAAGCCTTAGTTTGGATACTTGGGATTATTAGAATGATATAGGTTTTTAGAATTTTTAGTAATCCAGGTAATTAGTGATGGTTTATTGAATCCCGTATATATTTATTGTTTGTAAACCAAGAACAAGCAGAACCAATCCATATAGGGAAGGATTTAGGGTTTCAAGCTTGTTTCAAGATAGGTGATGATTGTGATTCTATGATATGTTGGTTTGTGCTTCATTGTGATGCATGTATGTATACGAACGCTTCATTATTGATCACACTTTCTGTAATTTAATATGAAGGAATACCTATATGTTATGAATCACTTCTTGACTATATGATATTGAGAATATTCTTGTGCTTGTAATTCCAATATGTAGAAAGGATCGGGTTCCAGGTCTTGGCATAACTAGTTGGGATCGGTTGTCACGTTCCTGCGTAAAGATGGGATTGGTTGTCACATTTCGACATAACTATTGGATCAGGTGCCACGTTCTGGTATGCTAACAGTTTGAGTTTTGGTTTCGTGAGAGGACCAACTACTTGACATAATTTTACTATCTTGAGAATTGGGAAATTGTATGTTGTTCATAGATATTGATAATATTGTATATGTTTGATACTGTGCATGTTTATGATGTTGTATTTACTTGCTTACGTTTCACTCAGTGGGATAGCCGCGTGGTCCCATCAGTTCATTGTGGTTGGGTAGTGATACTCAACTTGCTCTTATTTTTGTTGAGTACATGACATATTCGGTTATTGAAAACCATGTCGTGAAGATTAGTGATGTCATTCGAATTCAAGGGTGAGCCAATTCTTTTGGGCTTCCGTGAGTTCTCCTTTTGTCTATATCCACACTTTGGACTTAGAGACTTCTAGTTAGTTAACATTGCATTAATTTGGGTTTTTATCCCTTCTTGTTTAGATGTTGATTCCTCTTTTAGTTATTTAGGTACATTGACTATCAAGTTCTTAAGGATTATTCTTTCACATTAGTTTGGTTACTTGTTTGTTTAAACCTTGGAGTTTATAGGGACTCCCTTTTTATTGTCATTAAACCTACTTTCTTATCTTTAAATGCCTTAGTTTTCATAAAAGTTTTTTATTTGGATTTTAGTAATGGTTCTCCCACCGGAGGGTTAGTATGGGTAGCAATCACGACGATGTGGGTCGTAACACATTATTTCACTCATTATTCTATCTTTCTATTTCTTCTATCTTATGTAACCTAAATGTCATTTTTCTACAAAATTTACTACACCATATTCTTTTTATATATTGCGAGGAAGAATGTCTCTCATATAAATAGTGATGGTCTTACATTGTTATTAGAATGTTGGAGTAATTGCCTTTTATTTAGTGACTGAACGTGGTCAGCCATATTGGCCATAACTTCTCATTGAAGTTTATTATTTTACTCATTATTCTATCTCTTTATGTCTTGAAACTCATGTCACCTCTAGGTTATTTTTCTATCCAAGTTACTACTCCATAATCTTTCTATTCATGGCAAGAAAGAATGTCTCAACTACATATAATGATGATCTTATGTTTTTCGATGTATAAGAAAATATGAAGCGCATAAAAATGAGTAAATAAAAGTTCTTATTAGTTTAAGGAAAATGTTCTTTTGATGAATCTTTGGATTCAATTCTTGTCTCGTATTTTTTTACCTGTACTTGGAGATTGAGGTATGTTTTCCGGAGAAGACAAGTTAAGAAACTATTGCTTGACTGGTGAAAAAACTTGTTGTCGTGGGTTTAATCTCATTAAAAAAGAGCAAGATATCTATTCATGTCTCAACCTGAAAATTTATTTTTAATTTTAATTCTGTAATTTCACCAATAAAAACCACTTGACTTTTCCATGTAAATATATATCATCCTATAAATTTTTATTTCATTTTTGTGACAGAAACTATACTATCTAATAAGTTGAAGAATATCTACGCATAAACCTAAATTTTATTTCTCTATTCCTCTTTTATTGATATGATTTTTTGTTTACAACCATTTTATGAACTTTCCTTTTGAATCATAGGTCTATAGAAATAATATTCTTATGACACTAAGATATGGGTAAAATATGTGTACATCTTAATTATTACTTTCCTCAAACTCAGTTGTATGATTACACAGGATGTTCTTTACTAGAAAAACTGACTTCAAAAGAGGTCTGATAAACCCATCTTTTGGATTAGAAAAAAACTCTTTATCCCGCAAAAATAACGATAAGATATGTGTACGTCCTACCTCCAAGATTTAAATGTAAGATGAATATGTTTTTCTACTTTAATGTTTTTGTCATAAGTACTTGAACATGAGCAAAGTTTCAATGTTTACCATATTCCTCTACTACTTGAGTCTATTGGTTAGGGGGACATATTTTCTTTACATTTTCTTGATAACGTTGTATTAGTGTTATATCTAAAGTGTAAATCTTCCTTGGTCAATGTTAATATTAGGAGTTCATCGAGAAAATCAACAAAATCGATTAATATTGTCCTCAAATTTTTGGTGGAGCTAGAGAACTCTTCAGGATTCTTTCATCTTTGGTGATCAACAAAACTCTTATCATTATCTACAAAAGATGGAATTTTCATTTCTTATATTCCGACACAATCCTAATGTAAGTAGTTGCGAAGGGGGATGAATGTATTTTCTATATGAGGAACTCACGAAAATCATGAAAATTTTATATTTTAACTTTTGTGAAAATATTACATGATTGACATTTCTTTATCATATTTGATATTGCTATAACTTCCTAAATTACCCCGAAAACCCTTTTTTAAAAGATCAATTTTTTTTGTTATATAGGAAATTTTATTAATTATCAAAAAATAAAAATAAAGTTTTGGCCCAAGCCCCAATCTGATAAAGATAAAGCCCATATTCATTAGCCCTATCTATAAAAGCTAACTTCAACTTCCTCTTGAGCTCACCTTCATTTCTTCTTACTATGTTGCCTCCTTTCTCACGAATGAATGTTAAACTATTCCTTATTCTCTTGTGGTCTGTACAAGCTCTATATTCCAACGTTCTCATCTCGCTTCTTCTTATACAAGATGTTTCAGTCAATCCAAGTAAAGTAACTATTATCTTTTCACTTCCTTTATTCATCACTGTTCTAACTTTTTGTTTCTTATCCATGTAAAAGAATATTTTATTGAAAACAATTATTCTAGAATATTGAAATTTTCTTCTATGATTAATAAATGGTTAAAAGGGAAAAATAATTTATGGGGAGAATAAAAGGAAACTATTCAGTTTCTTACCTAGAAGATTTTAATTACTTTATATTATTTAAGTGAAATCTACTTTTTTTAGGCTACCCCGTGGCGTGAATAATCTTAATTTTATTTTCTATCTCCTAGTCTTCTTTCTGTTTGAAGTGTTCTAACAATAAGGTTGTTGAATGTACTTCAAGTGGGATGAAACACATATATCTTTGGCAGATGATGTTAACCATATATCGCAGCAAATTGACTAAGTTGAAGTTTCTTTTCCCCTTTTTATGGTCTTTCTGTTGTGATGAAGAGTACTTCCCGGTGGAGTGCCAAATCTTAACAGAATCTCAAGTAGGCTCCAAACCACCGTGAATCGCATTCACAATAGATCATAAGAGGGTTCAATCCTATACGACCAATGTTCACAAAATATTACAAAACCCGTTGTAAAGCATCAGAGCTGCAAAAAAAGGCGGAAAACTAGGATAGAGTCCTTTAAATTAGTATTTTAAATTTTTTCAATAATATCATATATGGAAATCACAAACTCTGGCTGCCATTGATCGATCAATTCTATTAGTAGGAACTAGAACCTTCTGATTGTTCTGGTTGGTCATACTCTTGAGCAAAAGCTGAATTGGCTTTCTGAAATTCTGCATTTGAACTTCCTTATCTGGTACTATAGGAACTGTGTTAGCATTACGTGCATTAGCATTCCACGCCTAATCTCTACGAGAAGGCATGATCTTAAGCGCTCAACGTCGAGTTAGAATGGAATTAGATCATACCTTACGCACGATAAGAGTAACAAAAAGGTAAAGTTTTTTCTAAAACACTTCATAAACTCCCTCTCATTAGATGTGGTGCACTTCACACCCATCAAAAGGACTGTACTTAGTTCGGCATTTTCAGACATCCTAGGACTCTTGAACCTAGTGCTCTAATACTAATTTTTTTCACGCCCCGAGCTACCCCCGAAACGCAGTCACGGAACCTAGGACAACAAGTGATCCCAAGCTAACCCTGCTGGCATGATCATGAGCATACTAAAGATAATAAACTGTTGCGGAAGCTAAATCATACTTAAAATGAAAAGATGGGGGATACCCATAATCTATAACTGAGATATTTGAAAACAATAGGTTTAATATAAAAGAAATATTAACTCAATACTAAGCTGAATCTAACTATGTCTGAAAATAGCTTCTAAACTAGACTAGAAATAGTGGGACAAGCCCCAGCTAAATCTAGAAAAAACTTAAACTAAATGACTAAAGACTGAAATGAAACTCATGACTGTTGTCCTCGGAGAATGAGGACTCACCACTGAATCTGCTGAACTGGAGATCGAGAAATCGATCTATTCGTGATCTGGATGCTGAGAACCTGAACCTACATCACGAGAAGATGTAGCGCACGTATGCGTCAGTACTTGAAAGGTACTGAGCATGTAGGATAGAGTAAAGCTAAAATAAAACATAACTGAACAAGCACAAAAAAAATTTATAATATTCTAAACGTGATGTGCTGATTTCTGAGCTAACTGGATGCAATGACCAATTTATAACATGCTAAAACTTAATACTGAATATACTGATAAATGATCAATGGAGAGAGTCTAACTAAACTGTGGGAGCTACTAAAAACCGATAATAAAACCACATGAGCTAAATGTGAAGTCCGATATATACGCCCCATCGAGAGGACCCAATATACCCTGCCAAATGTATATAGGCATGCTGGCGTGATCACTAAAGTGATTGCCCACAGAGGGGAGTTACAACCTACTAGGCTAGTAGTTCTGGGACTATTGGGTACGCTAAACCCTAGTCAAACTCAGTATTATGCTACTCCCAATGAATTTTGTAAATTAACTGATTATATCAGAACTTCTGTAAATACTGCATAGCTCAAAACTGAACATGCAAACTGAGAATGCAACAATTAATCTGGTAATTATGCATTTATAACTGATGCACGTATATCTGAAGTGTCTGAAATATATGACCTAGCATGTGTAATTCAAGAACTAAATAAATACAAAGCTAGGATTCTGAAATTCATGCAATAAACTGAATAAAAACATGATAATCTTATTTGGAACATAAAACTAATAAATTCATAAAGTTCTATCAAAGTCGTAGAAACCCTAGGTTTAATCACGACTAGAGAATCAAGAATCTGACTGAAAACTAGGGACCTAATGGGTGAAAGGAACCCACTAGTGAAATCCCACATACCTGGTGATAAAATCAACGGAAAATACTTAAGTTTCGGGGCTGGAACTGCAGGAGCTTGTGGCGTTCTTGAACTAGGGTTCATGAGATTTTTTCTCCTCTCTTGCTTCTAATTTTCTATGTTTTGATTTAATGATTTGACTTGGATATGTTTTAATTATGTTTCTAGTCTTAAAATGAATAAATCTGATGATTTAGGGTCAAAACGACGTAACTTTGGGTTTAAACGGAGTGGGAAAGGTCAAAAAGACCCCTGGGAAGGTTGTTGTCGGGCCTCACGACGACCAGGACTGACGGTCCATCGTGGGCCCGATGCCCCATCGTTGTGTCCGTCGTGAGGGCCTGTTCCACATGCCTTTAGTAAAATGTGCTTAACTTTTTACTCGGAGGTTTGATTTTAGCAAGGTCAGTTGCTATGGAAATATAATTCAAATATCTATCTGTGGGTAGGTAATGAGAGACCTCATTCATTTTTTGCTAAGAGTTATGATCATTTTAAGTTGATCCAACTGTATTTCCCCTTAACTGGCTGCAAATTTTCCACCTACGGTCAGTCGTATGGACCGTAGGTCCACCTACGATGGTCATCCATAGCTCTTGTCAGAGAGTGGTTGAAGGGAGTCTTGATCGACAGTCACGGACTACGGACCCATCGTTTGACCTATGGATCGTAAGTCCGTCAGTCGTCCAAGACTTAACCAATTTTTCTAGGCTGAAAATTTTTGGAGTTTCTGATCCCATCGACGGTTGTGCAGGACGGACCGTGGTTCAGGATACGGTCAGTCGATGCCACTGTTGGTAGCACGTGCAGATTTTTCTGAAAAACTAATTTTTGTCTGTTTTGGCTACGGGGTGTTACAAATGTAGTCAAGGTTATGTATATAGAAGCGTTGGTGGTGGTTAATACGGTTGAACGACGGAGGAGGTGGAGGTGGTGCTGGTTGTTACAAGTTAGGGAAAGAAGGGTTGGTAACATTGACATTCTTTATATAAATATCATTCCCACCACCCCGCCCCCATTCTCGCGCAACCATATCTCCTACCACCAATACCACTGCCATATCAACAAGCTTGGCTTCATTCCCTTGTGAAATTGCAATCTTTTCAACACTTGTAACACACACTTCCTCTTCTAAAACCACCACCTTACCCATTGCCACCTCCACCATACCTCCAACCACCACCGCCATATCAACCATAACGTCCATAGCGGCAGCTTCTACCCTGACAACTGTCACCACCACAATATTTTCCACCTAAAAATATATATAACCCATCACCACTATAGGAATCTCTTCCACCACCTCTGCTATCACGGGATCCTCTTTTGATAAGAGCACCATCTAGGCCGACAATATTGTTAGCCTTCGTATCACTATCATTCACAGATTTCACATCGGTTCAACTGCTTCACCTACATTAAACTACGAAAAGCTTTAGATCTTACACCTGATTGATGAACAAAACGTTCATCACCACCATAATCTGGAAAAAACTGAATCCTTTTTGGTCACTAAACCACTTCAATGTTTCTTTTTTCTTACACCACTTATTATACAACTTACAAAAGAGTTGATTGTATGTAAAATTCACTTTACCTTTAAAACATATACATGACCATAATAACAAATCTCGTGTTCAATGAACCAATAAAGAGCACTAACACCTACACTTCATTTTTATTTCCATTTCAAACTAATAATAGTGAACATATGAGTATCAGGGAAAAACTAATAAAATACTTTATAATATTGATTAAACAGAATAGTATCTATAAAAATGAATAAATTCAAAGGCAGCATGCTTTTTCTAAATTTATATCAACGTCATGACAATTTACTGATAGAAGTTTCTAATAGAAATCGCACCATATGAACAAATTAAATTAGTATCCAATTCATAATTTAGAGATCAAGAATTTAATTCAGTACGAAAGTTTATGTTGGATTCAAATTATTAAGTAAAGCTCAATATAACATTTTATCCAATATGTTTTATCCGTTTTAAAAATGATTTAGCTTTTAAGGGCATAAAATCAATCAACATTTTAAAACTATATTTGCGGATAAACATTTAACATTTTTAAATGCATGATTTCATAATAATCTGATTTCTATACATATAGTTTGAACCAGATATTCTTGATTTTATATATAACATATATTCCTACTTTTAAATACTCTTTAATGTTATTTTATGTTACTCTATTGATTTGACACAGCACCATATGAATTCTTGACAATTTGAATTGTTGAACTGGTTATTGAGAAAACCTATTGAAACACCTGTGCTATTAAAATTGATCGATAATTTAAATTTTATCAAAATTGGCTCATATTATAAATGGTATAGAAGAATTACATTATCCTTTCAACAATTCCTTAACCCTAGTTTGTAAAATAGTAACCCTTGGAGGCATCATAAATCTCTCTTTTTGTCAACCCTTTCTCTACTTGCCCCACCAAAAGACCTGCCACGACCTGACTTCTTGAGTCTGATGGCACCTACTATAATAGGCAGTATGTAAGACAACCCTTACCGAGAAGGTAATGTAGTGAGTGCAAGGGTAGAACTAATGTTAAATAATACTAATAAAAGAAACAGACAGAGGCGAAGTAAAACAAAAAATATATTTATACCATACAAACCCTTCCAAAACCTTTAAATTACGAGTACAAAGAGATCTAATGTGAAAATATACAATGCCCAAAAGTGGACACCAACTATCACACCTCGAGGCTACCCCTTAGATATAACACATGACCTAGGATCATGAGTGATCCGAAGCTATCGTTGAATCTAGCATATCATGAAAATATTGCAATAGTCAAGTAAAACATGTACTGTGCGGAAACTACAATGAAGGATACCTGAAAATGGGGAAAAAACCTAAGCGCAATATAGGTGAAATAAACTAGGTTTTGTGATAACTGCCACAACCACTTAACAACTCAAGCTGGATCTACTACTATGTCTGAATATCCTAAAAATGAGTTGAGTTGATGGGACATGCCCCCAAATAACTCAAATAAAACCGAAACTAAAAATAATAAATAAAACGAACGCATGTCTGTTATACTTAAATTATGATGACTCACCTTTGAAGTTGTTGAATGTGCACAGAGAATCGATTTTAAGCGTGATTTGGATGTTGAGTACTTAAACCTATATCATAAAAGGATGTAGCGCAGAGTATGAGAAATTACTTTGAATGTACAGAGCTTGCATGATATCGATACTAACCTGAAAAATATATATGAGTAGAACAAATTTTAACTAAGAAATTACATAATATGAGAAAGAATATAAATACCGAAACATATTAATAGATTAAGTTGAATGAAGTGACTGAGTACTAATCATGAAGAGAACATGATGAACAGTACATTGACATAAATTCTAAAAACCTTGTCCAATGAACTAAGAGTCTGACTTTTTGGAGAGTATTAACCGAGACATAAACCACGTGATCTAAAACCTTTACCTAGTCTTACAACCGATAGTTCAAACGATGTCCTGTGAGTACCATAGTTAATGGCTTTCATCAACTTTTATGTCAGGGTTGTTTTGTCGTTTCTTTATTCATTGAGGCAATTAAGCTACGTACTTTGATGCCTAAGATACATCGTTCTACTAATAGAAAAAGAAAGAGGTGTCGGTTTCTTTCAAGAACAAATAAATAGTGTTCTTCATGTTTTAGCCCAAAAATCCAAAGGACATCTCATTAGATTTCTTCACCAGGGATGTGGGATGTCACTAGTGGGTTCCTTTAATCGATTAGATCCATAGAATTATGTCAGTTCCTTGATTCGACATATATTGTAAGACCTAGGTTTGAATAAATCTTGGGAATTTGTTGTGATTTCAACTGCTATAGAATCCATAGTGCAAGTAACACGTTTCCTTAGAAACGTTGCATCAATAGTGTTTTCTCCAGACTTAGAGCAGGAGGCCAACAACAATAGTGTTTACTAAATTTATTGCTTCACTTCTGTTTTATATATAAAAAAATTAATTGAGCGTTCTTTTTTAAAAATGTGAGTAAATTTTCCAAATTCAACTTTGGAAAAAATGAACAATTTCATAACAAAACACTAATATCGTAAAAAAATATTATTTTAAGAAAATGAATAGAATTTATATAAAATGACTTTTATAAGAAAATGATTGTGAAAAAAACAGTTATTTCTTTTAACCACACTCGCATTAGCTGATCTTCATCCCTTTATTCAATCAAAATGTGATTTTTACCAATGTAACAACTAGCCATTAATGCAAGATATGCCTACTTTAAGAAGAAAAAAAATTGTTGACAATTACCCAACTAATTTAGTTCCTCAAAAAAAAAACACTCAAAACGTTATTTTTAAAATGGAGAAAGTTGAAGAAGATATGGTGTTGTCATGTGTAGTGCCAGGTCATGGGTTATATGGCTGCCAAATTCTCAAAGTGAATTTCCGATTTACGTTGATGTATTCTTTAATTTTCATATGCAGAATGTGAGGTTAAGTATCAAAGTTTAAAAGGCATTTTAAATATCTATATCAAACAAATTTTATTGATTAAGAAGATGATGACATATACACTTAAAAAGACATATATTGATAATTGGACATAGCAAGTCAAACTAAGGGATACTCCATCTTTTACATAAATTTCTCTTTTTTTCCTTTCTACTTTTTCTTTACTTTTGATGTTTAAAGAATTATGAGTTTTCACTAATGTTTCGTTTGATCTAAATTTATATAATAGTTTTTATAAAAACAGAATTTTGTAGATGCAAATATATCCAAAGATGTATTATCTTTTATTAAGTTTAACTAGTAAAATTACCCGCGCCTCGCGCGGGAACTTAATATAAGAGAATTTATAAAATAATATTTTAAATCTATCAGTTATTAAAACTAAAACACTGTATTATCTCACATACGAGATTATTACGTGGTAAAAAACATTAATAATGTAAAGAAAATGAAACTTATTACATCCTATCACTTCTCCTTACTAACATAAACATAATTTAATGACTAAATAAATTATATCAAGATCTGTAACATAAGCAATCATTAGTGAGCCACTCAACATGAACAAAGTACATAAATATTTAGTTGTGAAGAATAAGAAGAAGAAGAAGAGGAGGAGGAGGAGGTTTAGAATTTTCATTGTTTTAAAGTGAGAGGAAATCCCTTTATTTATAGATAACAAAGGGTACCCTGCATAAATGTTTATTATGCCTTATATGAAAGGTTAAAACTATTTGGAAAAGTCGCAACCTTCCGAAAGGTGACAACCTTTCATAAAAATCACATCTCTTCATAAAAGTCACAATTTTTAATGAAAGTCGCAACTATTCATAAAAGTCGTAATTCTTCATAAAAGTCACAACTTTTCTTAAAAGTCAAAACTCTTCATCAAAGTTACAACTCTTCATAAAAGTCCAAATTTTCATGAAATGAGAAGGCTACTTTTAAAAATAAATAAATTTAAAAGGAAATTCTGATTTGTTATGGTGCCACATAGACGGGTCGATGATTTTCTTTTTTATATATATGATTAGGTGTTGGAACACAAATAAAGTATCACTATTTGGTACAGTATGTACTAATTTTATTTTATTTTTCAAATAAATGTTCTCTATTCCATTTTAATATTACTAGAAACAAAAAGAACTAGTATCACTAAATATCAAAACTACATTGCAAAATATTTCGGGAAAAATAGTTAAAATAATACTATTAACTCTATATTTTTGATAACAAATTTCTTAGTTATTTTATGTTTTTATCATAAAAGCACTAATTTATTGTTAGTTTTGAAAATTGACCCCAAATAATTATTCGTTAATTATGGCTATTGTCAAAATTTATGTTGTAAATCTATTCTTTTTTTATACAATCAAAAAACCTAAAACGCAAAAAAAATTGATAAGTCAAATTAATTGATTATCCAAAGAGAAAAAAAGTTACCTTCTTGTTGGTGACTTGCCAAATTGAAATTCTTCTATTCTTTAAATAATATAAAATTGGATTTAGGGAAAGAGAAAATGGAGGAGTGGATTACAAGGTAGGGTTAAACCCTCACCAAGAAATTTATAATTCAGGTAGTCAACCAACATAGCTACTATGAATCTTAAACTAGCAATTGTTTGTATGCTATAATCTTTATTTCTCAAAGAATCTATAAGATTACTTATAATCTCTGTTCGAATGCATATTTTATCCTTTATTTCCATCAAGTGTTAATAATATTCACTAATAGCAATATGAGAGTGAAATTATATGTTCATATTGTTTTATTATTAGTTGATAGCAATAGGTTATAAAATTATTAATATATTTAATTATGCTATTGTAACGACTCTTTTGGTCGTTTTGAGTACTAGAGCTTTTGATTTCGTAAATATTTTTTTCTGATAGATTTTAAATGGGTGTTTTGGGTTAT
Organism: Solanum pennellii; assembly: GCF_001406875.1. NCBI lineage: Eukaryota > Viridiplantae > Streptophyta > Magnoliopsida > Solanales > Solanaceae > Solanum > Solanum pennellii. The sequence goes on along the minus strand of NC_028637.1, from coordinate 28,439,433 downwards.
TCATAATTATAACTCTGAAATTAATGGGGTAGTTTTACTAATTTATTTAGATAATGGTTAAGAAAATAATATTATAATTAATAGTGGGTCACTTTTATCACTATTATAATTAGATGAGTATAATAATTAGGGTAACAAATAATTTGTAAAGAAAAGAAAAGAGGGGAAGCGGAGAAAAGCGGGTGGAACGAAGAAAAATCACGGGAACATCAACAGAACATTGTGCATATATTTTTTTGGGGTACGTTTTCTGTATAACTACTGAATTTTTAAATGATAATGCATGTGTGCCACTGGTCTCGTGACCAGTGGCTTCAATTGTTAATATCATATTATGAATTAAGGGATCATATGCAAATGGTTACTACTAACAATTAGGAAAAAGAGAATTTATGCATGTGTGCCTCTGGTCTCGTGACAGTGGCTTCAATTGTTAATGTTAGTGGGAAATTAGGAAATTGTCTTCAAGGTGTTACTATTCTGCCACTGGTTTCGTAACCAGTGGCCTAATTTTAATATTATAAAATTTTGTTATTATATAAGAAATTAAAGGTTGATCTATTGAGATAGGTAATTAAATATTTGGTGTATTATATTATATGATTATACTTAAAATTGTGCTAAGTGGAGGAATTAAGACTTACTCTTAGGTTTGAATTTTAGGAAATATATATATATAAAGTTAGGTGAATTTTGGGTCTAGGCTAGACATAGAGTATATGATGTCTGTAGACTCGTTAACTTACAATTATACATATATATTTGATAGATTGGAAAGGTTCAGAAGCATTGAGGAAAGGAAAAGTATTGTAAAAGTAGCTTGCGTGACTCCGGTTCTTCGGTGGAGGTAGGTTATGATTTATTTCTATTTGATAGATAAACTCTAAATAGCGATTGATATGTATTGAGTGATATTGTAGAGTCTCCTATGTACTTGATTGTGTGGTTATATGTTTTGATTGTGTGGTTTGTGGTTGGCCTAAAATTATGAGAGTGTTGAATTTCTAATCTTGAACCCTCTCTATTAAAATGACGCCTTGAACAAAGAAGGCTTGCTGAAATAAAATAATGAGATAATTGGATCGGAGTGTCACATTCCGACACGGTATTATGGGATCGGAGTGTCACGTTCCGACACAATAACATTAAAGGCAAGGAATCTTGAAGTAACTTAATATACTTAATCTCAAGGAACCTATTTTCCAAATGAGTATGGTGTGGAGGCATGAGTCCTCACAGGTGTGCTTGATGTTGTGATTGATGGTGTACCTATTATGGTGATGTTGTTGTCAATGGTTCATGTGTTTGTTGCTTGCCACCTGTTAGGCATAGTAGTTGATTTTATATTATTATTCATTATATATTGATTTCTGTTTTGAGTTGACCGATGATACCTAATCAGTACGTGTTCCTTGTATTGACCCCTACTTGTATTTTCTTCTCTATTCTTTTGTGGAGTGCAGCAAGTGTACCATCGACTTTGACTCGCCCTCAGCTCTAATCAGTCTCCAGCACATCAGAGTTCAGGGTGAGCTATTATTTCTAGCTCGTGCTGGATTCTCTCATTCATGTCTTGATGTCTTTGAATTTCGGACATGGACCATCTTTTACTTATTTTGGTTTCTTAAATACTCTTAGACTTGGTAATTTGAGGATAGATGTTCTTGATGTGATGAATTCCAGATTTTGGGGATAATAAGTGTTAAACTTTAGAAGCTTATTTAATTGGTTACATTAATAAGTTTTGGATCTTCCGCATTATTTTTGTTATTCATAGCTGAACTATTGGTAAATGTTGGGGTTTAAATTTGTTGGTTCGCTCACCCAGTAGGTTAAGTGTGGGTGCCACTCACGACTCGTTTTGGGTCGTGACAACTATGTTTATGTAGGAATTTTTTTTTGATTTTTTCAAATTAGAAGCTGAAGAAAGTATAAAGTTAATTGAAGAAAAAAAAGAGATGATAAATCCTAATGACCAAATGGTGAAGATTAATCAAGATTTCATAAAAATTATTGATGTGGTGAGATCTGAAAATCATTACTTTCTTTTCGAATCTCTTCTTTTGAAAAAGATCTATACATTGCTGCTTTACATATATGTTGTGGTTTCTTATACTTATATTTGTACTTTAATAATAAACTAAAATTTCGACAACTAAAAAGAATACTTTGTTTCTTCTATTTAAAGTGACGTTCTTTCCTGTTTAATCAATTTTTTTTTAAAAAAATTTTCTTAATTGAAACATGATGAAGTTTGAACCTCATATATTTTATCTTTAAAAGACATGTTTACTTTGAATCTACATGAATACGTTGTAATATTTGGGTGATTATAATACTTCTCACTATTGATAAAATAAAATGTTTATAGCTTGATCATTTTTAAATATAGATGGATGTCATATTTTTTTGATAGATTGATATTAAAGTGGTGTTACATAAAATCTAACAGAAAGGAGTATCTGACATGTAATACAAAAAGTTCCTTTTTCTTTCTTTTTAAACTCATTATTGTTAGGTTAAATATACAGTATAAGGATCATAAAACACGGACTTCATACTCGTTATAAGTGCGAATATTTATATCTTTTTGAGTAAATTATATTATACTAAAAAAATTAAGCAACGTATGGATTTATACATTATTCAAAATATGTTAGAACAATATAGGTTTTTAGAACTAGGAAAATATCAATTTCTTAAAAGATATCTTATTGTTTTTTAGCAACATCTTTGTTTATTATCTGAATAAAATTCTTCAATATTTTGTCTCCCCTAAAATCAAAGCTTTTATGTTGAGAAACCCTAATTTTGTCGCGAAATTGTGTGTGGATTAGCAGCTTGGAGAAAATGGTATATTATCCAAATAAAAAATCTCAAGAAGGTAAGTCGTTGGTGAGGATGAGTACGAGATTGAGAAATAAGGCTTGTGAATTCAAGAATGATCCGGATATTGATTGCAAAGGGAAACACCGAAGAATGACAAAGAAAAAATAAGAATAACATTGGAGTAATGAGTGAAGCTTAATAGAATGTGGTTAAATTTATAGTTGTTTTGAAGTGTATTAAATTTCTATAGTTTAATAGTTCGGGTTTTCTACCTTAAAGCCTTTGTCATAAGTACTTGAACATGAGCAGCGTTTCAATGTTTACCAGATTCCTCTACTATATAAGTCTATTGGTTAGGGGGACATAATTTCTTTAGATTTTCTTGATAACGGTGCATTAGAATTTGATAGTTTAAGAGTAAATCATCCTTGTTCATTGTGCATATTGGGAGTTCATTGAGCGAATAAAAAAAATCGATTCATATTGTCCTCAAAATTTAGGAGGAGCTAGAAAACTCTTCAGGATTACTTCATCTTTGGTGATCAATAAACCTCTTATCATTTTCTAAAATAGATGGAATTTAAATTTCTTATATTCCTACACAATCTGAATATAAGTAGTTGTGAAGGGGGGTGAAGGTATTTTCTATATGAGGAACTCACGAAAATCATGGAAATTTCTTATTTTAACCGTTTTGAAAATATTACATGATTGACATTTCTTTATCATATTTAATATTTCTATAACTTCCTAAATTACACTGAAAATCCTGTTTATAAAGATCAATTTTTTGGTCATATAGGCCATTTTATTTATAATCAGAAAATGAAAATAAATTTTTGGCCCAAGCCCAACCTAATCTGACTACGGTAAAGCCCACATTCATTGACCTTATCTATAAAAGTGTAACGACCTGTTTAGTCGTTTTGAGCAGCAGATTTTATTTCTGGAAAAACTGGCTGAGACGACGGATCCCACGACGGACCGTCATGGGCACGACGGACCGTCGAGGGGGTCTCGTTCCAAAACACTTAGAATTCTGAAA
>NC_028637.1:28432631-28432905 GCF_001406875.1 Solanum pennellii | reverse complement strand
TTATAGACCCCCAATAGCTAGAGGTAGAGGTGGTCATGGTAGAGGCCGTTATTCTGGAGGACGTGGTGGCCGAGGTAATGGTTGTCACCAAAACGGCCGGGGTGACGGGCAAACAGGAGTCACTAGAGCACAACATGGTAGGGGCAACGGGCAGACAGGTGATAGGGCCCATTGTTACGCTTTCCCCGTGCGGTCTGAAGCGGAGACATCTGATGTTGTTATCACAGGTAATCTTTTAGTTTGTGATTGCATGGCTTCTGTATTATTTGATCCT
>NC_028637.1:28392996-28427118 GCF_001406875.1 Solanum pennellii | reverse complement strand
ATGGTTGAAATGTTGGGGATTAGATTGGTTGGTTCGCTCACATAGTAGGATAAGTGTGGGTGCCAGTCGCGGCCCGTTTTGGGTCGTGACAAAAAGCTATCTTCAATTTCCTCTTTGGCTCACCTTCATTTCTTCTTACTATGTTTCCTCCTTGTTCACGACAGAATGTTACACTACTCCTCATTCTTTTGTAGGTTGTACAAGCTCCTTATTCCCACGTTCTCATCTCTTCTTCTCATACAGGATGTATCACTCAACCAAGGTAACATAACTCCTATCATTTCACTTCCTTTATTCATCACTGTTCTAACTATTTGTTGCTTTTCCATGTGAAAGTATTTGTTGTTGAATCAAAGGAAACTATTCAGTTTCTTTAATATATATTATTTAAGTGAAATTTACTTTTTTGGGGCTACCTCATGGCGTGAAAAATTTTGTTTTTATTTTCTATCTCCTAGTCTTCTTTCTGTTGGAAGTGTTCTAATAATAAGGTTGTTGAATGTACGTCAAGTGGTATGAAACACATAAAATCTTCGGTAGATGATGTTAGGCGCATATTGCTGCAAAATGACTAAGTTGAAGTTTCTTTTCCCCTTTTATAGTCTTTTTGTTGTGATGACGAGTATTTCCCGGTGGAGTGCTAAATATAAACAAAATCTCAAGTAGGATCCAAGCCACCGTGAATCAAATTAACAATGGATCACAAGAGGGTTCAATCCGACTAATGTTTAGAAAAGTTGCAAAACCTCCTGTAAAGCATCAAAGCTATAGAAATAGGGGGAGAAATAGGATAGAGTCTTTTAATTTTATATTTTAAATTTTTTTCATAATATCATACATGGAAATAACGTAAAAATATGTAGTCATATATAACTATGATAGTCCACCATATGAGAATTACATCTCTTAGGTATAGTTCATTAATTTAATATTCGGAAGAAAAGAAAAAAGATAACTAGAACAAAGTGCTTTTACTTAAAAAAGAGTGTAGGAACATTAATACAATCTTTTCCTATTTTGGTTATGTGCAAAACCAACACATAAATTATAAGGTAGTACCACTTTCGTACCCTTTTTTTATGAAAAAAGATATCGTGTGCTTAACCAAATGATTTTTTGAATCTCCTTATCTCTTTCCTCTAGAATCAAAGGTATAATAATTGTACTCTCTACCTTGAAGTGTTAGTGTTTTTAGGGACGTCAGAACAACGAAACGGTGAATTGATTTAGTGAGCAAAATGGATTCAGTTTTGTTACTTCTGATAATGATGGCATTGAGCTCTCTTATAATAAATCTAGTATAGGTCTGAAGGTTTTCATATTTTAAATGATGTTGAAGTTGTTGCACTCAATGTGCAATCTGGGTATGATGGTAGTACTATGGCCTTTAATGTAATCGGTCTAGATGGTGCTTATTTCAAAGGAGGACGTCGTTATTGTAGAGGTGGTGGGCGTGATTTATATGGTGGTGGTTGTGGGAATTGATATTGAGGTGGGATATATGGTTGTGGTGAAGGTGGTTATGGAGGTAGATAGCATTAAGATGGTGATGGTTGATATGGCGATCGTGGTGGGAGGTATGGTGGAGGTGGTGGTGGTAGAGGAGGAACTGGGTAATACAAGTGTGAGTATGCTGGTCATTTTCAAGGAAATGTAGTCAAGGTTATGGATATGCCAGCTAGGGTGGTGGTAAATATGGTTGAACGACGGAGGAGGTGGAGGTGGCGTTGTTGTTGTTGTTACATGTTAGGGGAAGAAGGGTTGGTAATATTGACATCCTTTATATAATTATCATTCCCACCACCTCCGCCTACATTGTCATTCAACTATATCTCCCACCACCAGTCCCCTCTTCCATATCCACAACCTTTGCTACATTCCCTTGTGAAATGACAATCTTCGCCACACTTGTAACACCCACTTCCTCCTCTACCACCATCATTATACCCATCGCCACCTCCACCATACCTCCAACCACCACCGTCATATCAACCATCACCTCCATACCACCTGCTGCCACCCTAACAACCTTCTCCACCTAAAAATGTATATAAACCACTACCACTATAGGAATCAGTTCCACCCCCTCTGCGATCACGGAATCCTCTCTTTATAAGAGCACCATCTGGGCCGGCAACATTGGTAGCCTTCGTATGACAATCATTCCCACATTCCACATCGGTTCAACCGTTTAACCGTCAGTTAAACTACGAAACTCATTAGATTCTATACTAGATTGATGAACAAAAAGCTCATAACCATTATAATACGGAGAAGACTGAATCCTTTTTGGTCACTAAACCACTTCATTGTTCCTTTTTTTCTTACGCCTCTGAATATACCAACCTAAAAAAGAGTTGATTATATGTAAAATTCACTTTAACTTTTAAACATATACACGACCATGATTAAAAATCTCATGTTCATGAAAAAATAAATAGCTCTAAAACCTACACTTCATTTTTATTTCCATTTCAAACTAATAATAGTGAACAATATGCGTATAAGGGATACACTAATTGTAACGACCCTTTTGATCGTTTTGGGTACTAGAGCTTTTTGTTTCATAAGATACTTTTTGGTAGGCTTGAAATGAGTGCTTTGGACTATTCGTAATTACAATAAATTTGATTAATAGGATAATTTTAATAATTTATTTAGTTGGTGATTAAAGAAAATAATATTACAATTAACAGTGGGTAACTTATACTATTTTTATAATAATTTAGGTATACAATTAGGGTAATAAAAGTTAAATTGTATTAAAGGAGGTTGTTATAATTTCTATCCCAAAACAAAGTATGTGCCGCACAAACCCTTAAAGGATAGAACAACAAGATTATCGCAGGTAAACAATTTTTCTTATTGAAATCTAGTGCTTGCCAATGTTGATGGTTGCATGAATATTTTATTATTATTATTATTTACTTTAAAGGAGGTTTGGAATTGAAGAATTGGTTTCTGTACAACATCAATTTATTGAATTGGGTGTATTACAATTATTAAATAATGGTCCTTCCTAATGATTGTAAACTGATTAAGATTGGTATTGGCAGGATAATGTTAAGGGGTATGGATGGATGGTTATTTTTTTTTTAACTCAAGTACCTTATATAACGTGATGACAATGTTGGGTTTTCATATTTTATTTGTTATAGTTTCTTTAGGAAATTAAGTGCTTGATACTACTATTTTTATGTATAAATATATATATGAAACTAAGTAAGTTGATTTTCTAGTTTTAGGCTAAAACATATTATTATATATTGAGTTGGAAAGAAATGGTTTATAGATTATTATTATTATTATTATTATTGAATTATCAGTTGGTAGGGTTACATTGGCATATAGTAAAAAAAATTGTTAACATAGTAATGTGGGTGGAACGGAAATGGTCACTTGGATTAACTTGTGAATTTTTGACAACTGCAGTGCAATGTGGTCCTTTACGGACTTAAAGTATAATATTTTGTCAGGTAGTAATGACTTAATTATAACTATGTATTTTGAGGATTGATGACTATTGGTTGTTATATAAACATGAATTTGTGTTTGCAAGTGTTTGTTTTGTTATAATAATATAATTAAGTTTTGATATATTGAGATAGGTAATTAAATACGAAGATATTACAAATATAACGTAGGAATTGATATTTAACCCTTGACTTGATTATTAGCAAATATGAGTGATCTTGACCTTTTTATTGGCAATAGGATTAGGAACTTGATTATAAAATTGAGTGTGTTTATTTACGAACATTACATATTTGATAGATTGAAAACATTATGAGGCATGAAAAAGAGAAAATGCATCGGAGAAGTAGCTTGATTGAGTTCGATTCTTCGGTGGAGGTAGTTTATGGTTTATGCTATTTGATACTAAACTGTTAATAGTAATTGATATGCATTGAATGATATTTTGAATTTTTCTATGTACTTAATCGTGTGGCTTGGTTGTGTGTTTTGTGATTGGTCTAAAATTCTGAGATCCTGAAATTTATATTCTTGAACCCTTTTATCGAAGTGATGCCTTGAATAAAGAAGGCTTGATGAAATATTATCAATGAATTTAAAATTGTGATAATAAATGATAAATTAATAGTATGATTGGATCGGAGTGTCAGTTCCAACACAATATTCTTGGATCAGAGTGCCATGTTCCCACACAGTATTTTTGGATCGGAGTGTCACGTTCTGACACGGTATATTTGGATCGGAGTTTCTCATTCCGACATGATATTCTTGGATAGGAGAGTCACGTTCCGACACGGTATTTTTTGATTGGAGTGTCACATTCCGACACGATAGTATTAAAGGAAAAACATATTGAATTAAAGGAATGTACTCAATCTTAAAGAACTCAATTCCTCAAATGGTTTGGTTGGAGGCATGAGTCCTTATGGATGATATTGATATTGTTGACTTATTATATACATACTTTAGTCTTGTTAACACTTGTTCATTTTATTTGTTGTTTATCACATGTTAAGTTCAATAGTTGAGTTCATACTATTACTCATTGTATATTACTTTCTATTTTGGGTTGGCCGATGATACCTACTCAGTACATGATACCCCGTAGTGAAACCTACTTGTGTTTTTCTTTTTTTCCTTTATGAAGTGCAGCGAGTGTACCAATGACTTCAAATTTCCCTCAGCTCTAGTCAACCTCCAGCATATCAGATTCCAGGGTGAGCTATTAATTCAAGAGCTTGTTAGATTCTTTTGTTCATGGCATGATGTCCTTAATTTTTGGACAGAAATTATTTTATTCATTTACTTTGGTGTTTTTGATATTCTTAAACTTAGTAATTGTAGATTAGATGTCCTTGTTGTGATGACTTTCAGGTTTTGGGAAAAGATATTTGAGTTTGAGCTTCCGCATTATTCTTTGATAATATAATTTAAGGTTGAATTTGTTGGTTCGTCCGCATAGGTAGTTAAGTGTGGGTGCCACTCACTACTCGATTTGGGTCGTGAAAAACTTGGTATTAGAGCGTTAGGTTCAGTGATCTCATCACATAAGGACAAGTCTAGTAGAGTCTTTCGGAACGGTAGAGGGACGTATTTACTTTTCTTCGAGAGGCTATAGGACTTTAGGAAAACTTCATTCCTTCTTCTTTCGAGCTACTTCTTGAATCCAATTTGTATCTAGGCGATTCAAATAGGTATCTGAATTTTTTTCACTATATTCACATACAGTTAGTATTAGAGTAGAAAAATTTGAAATACCTACACCAGTAAAAGAGTATGTGTCCTTGAAAATAGATATGCTTCCATGATTCAGTATAGACATGTTATTACTAGTGACTAGTATGATCTTTTTATTAAGTTTTTAAAGTTGAAACTCCTATTCTTCGTGGGTATGGGATATGAAGATGCTTATGATTTTCTTATTGTTTTTCATGACTGTTTTTTCATAAGATGGATATGATAGAATGATTGGAAGTTGAGTTTATGACTTACTAAACATGGGAAGATGCAAAAATATGGTGGCAGTCTCATGTTGAATCCTGCCGGTAATTACACTAACTATGACTTTGATAGCATTTTCTGGCTTCTTCATGTACAAGTATATTCTCTGCATCTTAAGAGATATGAGGTAGATGGGGTGAAGTAAGATGACAATGCCAAGGTGACAACATTCAAAAAAACAAAAATCGTAAAGGACAACTAGATAATGAATACCATTACATTAGAAAATATAGTTAGTAAAGTACTTCCCATAAGATATCCGGGTTGCTTAGTGTATAATGAAGTTTTGTTGAGTCAATTTGAGGGAAGAATCTCTACTACGATTTTTTCGATTAAGTGCACATTAAAAAAAGGGTCATGATACGACTACTACAAAAATATCGATGCTTACTAGTTAAAGTTACGATGTGTGTTATTTTTTTCATCGACCTAATATAAGAATGAATTTAATTATCTTATGGATCGACTCAATATATAGAAATATGTTGGCTATTGGTGTACATCTTCTCGATAGGAAAGATGTGTTCTAGTGAGGCATATAACGAACTTTTAAGGTGTGGTAATAATGTTATGTGGAAATGAATAAGTCAAATTTAAAATGTGAATACTAACTGCCTAAGGAATTATTGTGGTATGACATGTTTAGATACTTGATATTTCAAAAAAAAATAGTTTATTACTACGTGCGCTTGGATTTGGCATTGTTTTAAGGAAGTTTTTAGTTGCAGATCTTGGGTACCATATTAATGCATTAGATTGTGAAATGTATCTAGAGGCTTCTGAATGAGGACTGGTTATTTTATCTTAAGCTTCAAAGGGCAGAGTTGATACTAGAATGACAAACTTATAGGGAAAGAAAGTCCTAGTGAGTATATTTGGGTGAAGTAAATTGAAGATTTTAGTAAGAATGTGTGTATAAAATTGTGTTAGTCCTTTAAATTTCATTGTTATAACAGAGTTTAAGGTGTCATATAAATGAAAATGTTGATTTTGTGGTGATGACCAGGCTTAGTATGATTATAATAAGAGTTACTGATGGATTGTGTTTGAGAGGAAACTATAGGATACAGACGGTTGGTTAAACGAATTTTGTATGTCAAAAATGACTTATGAGTATCAAAGATTGTGATTTTCTATCATTTGGTGAGTAACACAATTTTATGAAAAGTTTTAGGAGATAATGGGATACCAATCAAATAGAATTTAAATAAGATGGAGTCATCATAAAAAATAAAATAAAAATTAGTTGGAGGTAGTGTAGCCTTGTGAAATAGGTGAGAGCAGGAATATTTTCTCTGATTCAAGGACTTTCGAGAGGGGTGGTAGGTTTTGTTGTACTGTTGAATTTTGTATTGACTGTGGTTGGATTTTTAGTCAAGGATATGACAAGATCGATAGATTGGAGAGCAATGATAAACTAAGATAAATGAATTCATAAAAGCCTTCAAAGTATAAGCAAATGTAGATATATGAGGGCTTTGGATTACACAATTGAATTTACATTTGAAAATTTTCATTATAAGTATGCATTCCTGTTGATATATTTTATCAAGATATGATTATGGTAATAAATGATTGATTGCATCGGTATCAAGCATGTGCAAGAACTTATGCTTGTGTTAGGATCATAAAGTTTGTTACTTTTGATTGTTAGAGGATATAAGGAAGGGTTTCCCTCAGAGTTTCAATTTAGAGTGTGAAATAAAATGTAACAGGTTGTTGGTAAATGGATGAGATCGGTAAGCGAGCTAGAAAAATAAGAGCCTGATATATTAAACGGTCGAGATATTTAGAATTATGAATCATGAGAAAAATTTGAGAAAAGTGAAGGAATAAGAACAATCGTATAAACCATTGAGGTGTAGTTGAAGGTTGTATTGATTTTTGCCAATGAATTTAGATATGAAGGTGAAATGTGATCTACTTCGGTACAGACTTACTAGAAGGTTATCGTTGACTTATAAAGATCGAGTTTTGATTGAGGTGGCAAACAGTGAGGTATGAAGAATTTAGTCTTTACGTGGGGTCAAATTTTATGATAAATGATTTAAGAATGATGTTCAAGGTGAGATATAATTCTTCATGGTTATTAAGAATTTAGAGTTGGATGAGTACTCCTTATTTGATGGGACTACATCGAATGTAAAGATGCATCAAATAGACATTTGATGGTGAACAGAGTTTATAAGCTTATAATATACTAAAAATTGAGTGACCAAGAACTTTTCTAACTGGTGGCATGAGGTATGTGATGATTTAGAATGGTAGCTAAAGCATGGTATGTGGAAGTGGTGTGAAGTTGACGTTGAGTGTAATTTAATAGTTTTTTCCTGATGGAAAGACACTACAACATTTGAAATTAGTGTTATTAGCCTTGTTTGGGACTCGTGTTTTATGAAATACTTAAATAGAAAGAGAGATATTCATAGTTTGAACATGTATTCGATAAAAATATTTTGATACTTTTGATGATTTGGGAGTAACGTAGAGGATCGACATGTTTATGACGTTTTGTAAGTATTAAAATGTTTATTTTAGTGGAAGTAGGGTTGATAAAGAAAGTGCATGGACAATTATAATAGAGACTAATTGGTGATTGTGGGTAGCTTGAAAATCGACGAGATATAGTCAGATGAATAAAATTGTTTAATATGGACACTATGGGGGGAGTATTAAAAATTATTCAACCTTGGTTACTTTCGATATGATATATTTAATGTTTTCTTTGTGTATTTGAAGTATTTGAGTGGTTCTACATGTACCACTTTGCTTATGAGATTTATAGGAGAGCTAACATGAAAATTTATAACTTTTCGATAGACTTAAGATTTGTCTCATCATCGGTATCATGTTTTGGCTATGTGTAATTGAATGTGGAGACCATGGGGTTTTCTTTTTTCTTATTTTCTTTTTCATTCTTAAGTTTTGTCTATAATAGATACTAATAAAGCATTTCGACAGCGTTGTTAGAGGTTCCTGATGCTCGGGTGTATCCCTCGATGGTGTTTACTTGATTATTTCCATTTTTGTATTAGATGAGTTCAATTTTCCTTAATGCTTACTTGATGTCTAAAGATCATACTATTATAGCTTAAGCTCAAGAAAATATTATATTGTGATAATGTAATCGCGATAAGTTCTGTGACGGTTGATGAATTACGAGTTTGTGGTAGTTTATTTAGGTTCACTCCTGATTGCAACCAACATCGATTAAGGATTTTATCATGGTTCTATTAGAAAATACTTGTTCAGATGGTTGTGTCAATGTCTAATGGAAGAATCGGTGAGTTGAGCTTACATGCAATAATAGTTATCATTAGATATTGAGATGACCCAATTTGAGGCATTATATGAACAGAGGTGTAGATTTCCATTTTGTTGGTGTGATACTTTTGGAGAAGAGACATTGGGTACAAAAATTTTGAAGTAATCATTGAGGAGCTATCCTTTCTTATCCTCACCTTCCTTTGATCGTTCGAGGACGAACGATGGGTAAATTGGTGTCTAATGTAACGATCCTTTTGGTCATTTTGGGTATAGATATTTTTATTTCATAAGATACTTTCCGATAGACTTTAAATGAGTGCTTTGGACTATTCGTAATTGCAATAATAGGATTAATAGGATAGTTTAAATAATTTATTTAATTGGTGATTAAAGAAAATAACATTAAAATTAATAGTGGATCACTTTTTAGTATTTTTATAATTAATTAGGTATACCATTAGGGTAATAAAAGTTAAATTGTATTAAAGGGAGGTTATTATAATTTCTATCCCAAAACAAAGTATGTGCCGCAAAAACCCTTAAAGGATAGAACTAAAAGATTATCACAGGTAAACAATTTTTTTATTGAAATATATGCCTTACCAATGTTGATGGTTTCATGAATATAGTATCACTATTATTTAGTTTAAAGGAGGTTTGGAATTGGAGAATTGGTTTCTGTGCAACATCAATATATTGAATTGTGTGTATTAAATTATTAAATAATGTTCCTTCTCAATGATCGTAAACTGATTAAGATTGATATTGGCAGGATAATGTTAAGGGGTATGGATAAATGTTTTTTAAAAAAAAAACTCAAGTTAACGTAAGTAACTTGATGACAATAATGGGTTTGCATATTTTATTTGTTATAGTTTCTTTAAGAAATTAAGTGCTTGATACAACTATAACATATTATTATATATTGAGTTGGAAAGAAATGATTTGTGAATTATTATTATTATTATTATTATTATTATTATTATTATTGAATTATGAATCGGTAGGGTTACATTGGCATATAGTAAAGAAAATGGTTAACATAGTAATGTGGGTGGAACGGAAATGGTCACTTGGATTAACTTGTGAAATTTTGACAACTACAGTGCAATGTAGTCCTTTACGGACTTAAGGTATAATATTTTGTCGGATAGTAATGACTTAATGATAACTAAATATTTTAAGTGTTGATGAATATTTGTTTTTGGATTAACATGAATTTGTGTTTGCAAGTGTTTGTTTTGTTATAATCATATAATTAAGTTTTGATATATTGAGATAGATAATTAAATATTAAGGCATTAGGCATGTAATGTAGGAATTGAGATTTAACCCTTGACTTGAAATTTAGCGAATACGAGCGATCTTTATCTGGTTATTAGCATTAGGATTAGGAACTTGATTATAAAATTGAGTGTGTTTGTTTACGAACATTACATACTTGATAGATTGAAAACGTTATGAGGCATGGAAAAGAGAAAATGCATCGGAGCAGTAGCTTGCTTGACTTTCATTATTCGGTGGAGGTACGTTATGTTTTATGCTATTTAGTGATTGATATGCATTGAATGATATTGTGAATTTTTCTATATACTTGATCGTGTGGCTTGGTTGTGTATTTTGTGATTGGTCTGAAATTCCAGACCGTGAAATTTATATTCTTGAACTCTCTTATCAAAGTGATGCCTTGAATAAAGAAGACATGACAAAATATTATCAATGAATGGAAAGTGGTTATAATAGATGATAAATTAATGGTATGATTGGATCGGAGTGCCACGTTCCGACATGGTATTCTTGGATAGAAGTGTCACATTCCGACACAGTATTTTTGGATCGATGTATCACGTTCTGACATGGTATTTTTGGATCGGAGTGTCACGTTCCAAAATGATATTCTTGGATCAGAGTGTCATGTTTCGACACGGTATTCTTGAATCGAAGTGTCACGTTCTGACAAAATATTATTAAAGGAAATACATATCAAATTAACGGAATGTACTCAATCTTAAAAAACTCAATTCCCCAAATTGTTTGGTAGGAGGCATGAGTCCTCATTGATGATATTGATATTGTTGACTTATTATATACTTATTTTAATGTTGTTAACACTTGTTCATTTTGTTTGTTGTTTATCACCTATTAAGATCTATAGTTGAGTTAATACTATTATTCATTGTATATTAGTTTCTATTTTGGGTTGGCCGATGATACCTACTCAATACATGTTGCCCAGTAGTGAGCCCTACTTGTGTTTTTCTTTTTTTTCCTTTTATGAAGTGCATCGAGTGTACCAATGACTTCAAATTTTCCTCAGCTCCAGTCTACCTCCAGCATATAAGGTTCCAGGGTGAGCTACTCATTCAATAGCTTGTTAAATTCTTTTGGTCATGGCATGATGTCCTTAGTTTTCGGACATAAACTATTTTATTCATTTACTATGATTTCTTTTATATTCTTAAACTTAGTAATTGGAGATTAGATGTCCTTGTTATGATGCATTTCAGATTTTGGGAAATGATATTAGATTTTGAGCTTCCGCATTATTCTTGTATAATATAATTTAAGGGTGAATTCGTTTGTTTGCCTACCTAGATAGTTAAGTGTGGGTACCACTCACGACTCGATATGGATCCTGACGCTAATAAAATATGTTTCTAAAATTTATTAAACCAAATATTATCTATAACAATGAATAAATTCGAAGTCATATGCATGCTTTTTCTAAGTTTATATCAACGTCGTAATAATTTTGTGATAGAAGTTTCTAATAGAAATATAACCATATGAACAAATTAAATTAGTATCCAATTCATAATTTACAAGTATTTAATTTTGTAGGAAAAGATTTTGTTGGATTTAAATTATTAAGTAAATCTCAATATAATTTTCTATACAATATGTTTTATCTGATTTAAAATATAATTTAGCTATTGAGGTATAAAATAAATCAAAATTTTAAAACTATATTTGCCGATAAACATTTAATATTTTGAAATTCATGAGTTTATGCCACGATCCAAAAATGGACGTGATGACACTTGTCTTATCCCACCAAGACAAGTCAGCCTAAAACTCAACTTATTACAATAAAATGCGGAAAAATTGATTATCGACTTACATTATACCCCAAAACCTGGTTGTCACGTGTACAAGCCTCTAAAGTATTACAATTGATTCAAAAGAAAAACTCAAGTCTCTAATGAATAGAACAAGATCATAATTATAGAGAAGAAAGTCTGCTGAGATGGAAACAGCTACCTCACAAATCTCCAAGAAGCGTCGGAAAAGAAGAGAATGACAAGTACAACAAAAAATCCAGGCTCATAACCTACAAAAAAATTTGTAGTAGCAAGGGGTGAGTACCAAACCACATTGTACTCAGCAAGTAAACCTCTAAATACAAGCTAAGGGGATGAAATACGGGTACTCCTACCACCCCCAACCGAACCTCCACAACTACAACCTGCATAAACATCAGCGCAACCTAACAGCTCACAGTTTACATATGACGTAACTCAATACATAGCACGTAACTCAAATAAACAACACTTAGACAAATTACATATCCTCCACAACAACACTTTAACAAAGTACATATCCCCAACAACAACACTTCAACAAATTACATGTCCTCAAAAGTAGTTCAACAAATTACACATCCTCTATAATAATACTTCAACAAATTACATATCCTCAACAACAAACTTAGTATTCAACAATCACAAGTTCCGCAGAAAGGCAATTATAAGATCAGTAAAACACAATATCAAGTTCATTAATGATAAGTATGTGCAATGCAATGGAATGCAATGTCAAGTATAATGATGTATGTCTAACCTAGTGATACACACCCGCTGTCTCTCACTCCGGGACCCATGGGGGACATATCTGTCCATGCATTTGTCGCGGCGCACGACACGACCCTCGATAATAGTAACCATCGCGGCACGCAATACGTCCCTCGAAATATAGTATCCATCGCGGCGCGCGATACGTCCCTCGAAATGGTACATCCTCTTTAAGTTCTCATTCTTTATCAATGCACATAACACTTTTCACAACCATGTGTCAAAATAATGCAAATTACATGTTCACACAAATAAAGAGGATATCACTATTTTCATAACATTGCACAATTTACAACATCAACAATGATTCAACAAGCCTTTCAAATCATTCGATATTATCAACACCTCACACACAATCCATTATTGACATTGCCTTTTATTACCCTTTGTTTTCATCATTAGAATCAATCAATGTGGAAGTCAACCCATCACCAAGTCCCATTACTCGCAAACATATACCACAAGGAAATACACGCATTCCATACACTTAACAAGAGTTTAGAGATTCACTTGCCTGAATCAAATAAGAATTTACTCCGGAACTTGATCCTTCCCTATTAGTTGAACTTCCAACTCAAAGAAATCTATTCAAATAAATAATCACAATAAGATTTTAAGACTGACAACACTCATGTTACTATATGTCTAACTTAGACCCATTAACTCGCCCAAATCTATAAAATACAATTAGTTCGTGATTACATGACCCTATAGACAACAACATTGATATACTTCTACCTCGTACTCCAAAAATCACTTAAAACCCCTAGAGTCCACATTTATAATCAAGTTCTTACTCTTGATACAAGTGAATATACCAACTTTCAAAATTTCGAAACTTCAAGCCTAGGGTTAAGTCTTTATTCCTTCAAATATAAAAGTCAATTGACATTCACGAACCACAATGCACCTACTATTTAATTAGGTATCTTAATATGTCAAACCTTGAATTTTAAGGCGATAACCATATGAAAACTTTTATAATTGAAGATAAAAATATTTCTAATAATTTAACATAACATACAATACCTAAACCAAATCTACTCCACTTATATAAAATAAAATCTAGCTACCGGACCAATGGCAATCTAACTAATGTGAATAGTTAGTTAAGTATATGAAATACTCCAATATCTAAAAGGGATCTCATTCATCTTTTGACTTATATAGATAAATTACAATTTAACAAAATTCTCTAATTTCTATATATTCCAAATATAAATTAGACCACTACATGCAATTGGAACAGAGTGTTCCTTAACATTCTGGTAAGAGCAAATTGAATAAGACATAAAACTAACACATGGCATATCATCATTGTACCTATACATATATCACATGTACTTTATTCTAAAACCCCTATTTCAATTCAATTATAATATAATACTATTATATACATATATATATGCATCAATTATGATAGAATATGCACTATGAGGAACAATTTATGCATGCCTAAGAGAACATGAAAAAGAATTGTCCTTACGATGATGCAGTTTGTTCTCCTTTCCTCCGCCATTCGTCTGGTCAGGTAAGTTTTCGTCCCTTCTCTCTTTTTCTTTATTTTATTTGATTAAAATAATTATGTATTATATGTGACAAACCCCAGTAACATATTTTTGATAAATATGGATTAAATATTATAAGGTGTTAAATAAATTATCACTTTATCCCATTAATTATCAATTAAGTCAATTATCTACAATTACTCATTAATTAATTAACTCAAGTTAAAAGAATAGTCAATTTTTTTAAAAAAATGACCTTCCGGGTCATTACATTATCCACCACTAAAAATCATGTTCGTCCTCGAACATAAGGTGAAAGAAGAACGAATAACCGATGTTACCAAGCTTGAGATATAATTTCCATTATTATTTATCTCTCCAAGTGAGCTCATACTTAAGAACATTTCATCAAAGGCAACTACTAGAAATTGAACTTTCAAATCAAACTTTTGCATATAATATTACAAAGTTACAAACTAACCCAATAATCCAATCGAACCAAAATTCTCTTGAGCACAACACACTCATTAGGATGAATCTTTCCTCACATTACCAAGATAACATTCTGAATCTATACCGGCTACAATCAGAAGTGACCCTGAACTAACCACCTCATACTCATATTGCACAACTACCATAGATCTTATCAAGATTATCTTCCCCCACCATAATTTTTCCACAAGCTTTAACTATAAAAATATGTTTTTTTTAGACATCAGTTACTCATCAAGGGAGAAAATGATTAAGTAAGCACCCAACAAGCGATACATTTCAAAATGTAGAACCTCTAATCATATTCTTAGACAATTGTAACTCGTCATAACTCTTAAGTAAGTTCTCATAAACAACGTTGTGTGTAGAACTATTGGTATACATTAACTATTCCTAACGACACCAACCATCATAACTCAAATTACCAAGACCCAAGGATCCTAACCTATCAAGAAGACATAAGAGGATAGGCACATCCGATCCACCACTAAGAATTCACCCATAGAATGTGGAAACACGCGTAATATAAGTACGGAATCATACTCCAAATAGTTCTCACTACCAAGAAGGTGGTTACATTAGAATATACAGTAGTAAGGTTAAATTATACTAAACACTTCTTCCATAATGTCCATATCAAATATTTCCATTCATCTGAGTACATCTCTCAATTTTTTATTTTTTTTGGCCACCTAATTCAACCAGTCTGATCCCCATTACAATCTCACACATACTCGATTTATCAAACTCCATAGACTTTCTCACTACGATAACAAACATTCTAACCACACCAGTCACTTACCTTACTCTCAAATCATCACTAATATTAAAGTCTTCTTTGCAAACACATTATTGCCTCTAAAAATATTGAACTATGGCTTTATCTCTTTCCATTTAAGCATTTCATGACAAATACAGGTCACACCCAAGGCTCATAACAGTTATTTCAAATCTAAAAGTACTTCATCATCGAGATACAACAACTCAATCACACTCAATGTCAACTCCACGTATTTTTTTTCATATACCAAATTGCAACTAATATTCAAAACCATCATACACCTTGTACCAACACCTAAGAAAATTTTTATCACTCCAATAATTCGGTATACTATAAGCTCATAACCTCTACTAAATATTAAATGTCTATGTAACACATCATAACAATCTGTATTGAACTATTTTACATCTCATAGTCATATCTAACCTCATAAGCAAAAAAAAAATCAATAAATTCTTCAACTACAAACCGAGGGTTAATAAGAGAGGTCTTATTCCTTCACTTTTCGTAGATTTTTTTTCCATGACATAAAATTCTAAAATCTTGAACCCTTCAACACACCATTCTATTTTTTTCTTTCGCTGACTTGCTTACCAATCTTATCCTTTTACCAAAAATTCATGATATATAATTTTTTTACCTTATCCTCTAAATCAAAACATTACGTGAAACCCCTTTTAAGTATGACAATCAAAAGTAACCAAATTTACTACTTGAAATTTTTAAGTCCTTCCAAATGCTTCATACTCAATGCGATTGATCATTTCTCACTGTACCAATTCATACCTTGACAAAACACACTACCACAAACCTAAACTCACCATGAAAAACTTGAATTTTTAATCCAATTGTGTAACTTAATCCCTTTATCCATCACTATTAGCTCATACGTTGAAGATTTTTATGAATTCACGTATCTTAGCTTATCATTGATTGTCTCTCCATCGATCTTATCATATTTTTCTCAAAAAAAACTTCAATCATACTCATTACCAAATTCAAAACCCCGAATAAACTTATCATCACACTCAAGTTGAACGTATATACACTCATTTCTCAGATCTTATTCGATTGTTTTTTTAACCAATCTGATAAACCCGTGACACTATTACCATATCAACGTAAAACAGATGAAATCATGTGTCTCTGAACCCAATTCTCAACCCCTCTAAAAATACCTCCTTAGCTCTTGCAATCAAAGTAAATATCCTTGCGCGCTTCTCTTTCTGAATGTTAAACTACATTCCACTATTTTTAATTATAACTTTAGCTCCTTTCAATTCCATTCAAGTGACATCCCAACTCTTCATAAACTTATCATACAACCACACTACTTAGAAAATAGCAGTGAAGCATACCTTGGACATTCTAAAGTCATCATTACCGTACAAAAAGTATTTCCACCAACAAAACTTATCATATAGTTGTATTCCAATCATAATTCATCACAAACTCTTATAGTATCATGCTTAGTTAGCTCTTGTCATCCCCACGAAGTCAATCTTTTCATCAATATTACACGATAAAGCTATTTATACGAATCAAAATCAAAGGACTAAACCAATCTTATATGCACTTTCTTACTAACATCTTCAATTACCTTTCCACAAGTATATTTTTTTGGACTTCTTTTACCCATAAGCTTGTCATTCTGATATCTATCCATTTTTTCAGACATTAAAATGAAATTATCGGTCCTTTTTTAGAACATTCGGAATAAACTTCTCAACATAGCACATTGATACCACATCAACAATCCACCATTAAAATCTTCCTTATACATACGCTTAACCCATTCATTCATAGTAACAAGCTAGTTGGTTTCTCAAATTTGAATGCAACATCAAATCTTACTCTATGAGCATGTGATAAAATTGATAATTCCTTAAATAGTCAGTATTAACACTTGACAATCAACGTATCTGTTTTCATAAAACACTTGTACCACATCGTGAAAGACTGTTAGATCCACCACTAGAACACATCATAATTACCGAAAAGACGTTACCCAAATAAACCACACATTTCTACCAATCGAATAGATGTAAAATATTACCAAATTCGTTCCATATCTAGCCTTTCCTTCAATAATTTCACTTTCAATTCTCGAACTATTTTCGATTCAGCCTATACCACACAAGCACTATATATATATATATTTACTATGGTAACTAACCTTACTCAACCCCTTCAAATATGATCGCACATTCGTTTCATAAGTATATCATTTCCACCTTAATATCAGATCCAACATCAAATCAATAAATGACACGCCAACAATTTCATATAAGGAACTACGCACGAGTCATCATATAAATGAGAGTGAATAGAGTGAAGTGATAAGAATCAAAATGGGACCAAGTACGCACAATATATATTCAACAAATGGAGATTTTTCCTAAAGTCACTATAGTCTCTCGAAGATAAGTACAGACGTCTCCGCACCGATCCTCGAGACTCTACTCAGACTCGGCTTGTACACACGTGAGACCTATAAACCTGGGGCTCTGATACCATTTTGTCACGACCCAAAAATGGACGTGATGACACTTGTCTTATCCCACCAAGACAAGTCAGCCTAAAACTCAACTTATTACAATAAAATGCGGAAAACTTTATTATCGACTTACATTATACCCCAAAACCTGGTTGTCACATGTACAAGGCTCTAATGTATTACAATTGATTCAAAAGAAAAACTCAAGTATCAAATGAACTTGTTTCTACAATAGAACAAGATCATAATTATGGAGAAGAAAGTCTGCTGAGATGGAAACAGCTACCTCACAAATCTCCAAGAAGCGTCGGAAAAGAAGAGCAAGACAAGTACAACAAAAATCCATGCTCATAACCTACAAAAAAATTTGTAGTAGCAAGGGGTGAGTACCAAACCACACGGTACTCAGCAAGTAAACTTCAAAACACAAGCTAAGGGGATGAAATATGGGTACTCCTACCACCCCCAACCGAACCTCCAAAACTACAACCTGCATAAACATCAGCCCAACCTAACAGCTCACAGTTTACATAGCACTTAACTCAATACATAGCACGTAACTCAAAAAAACAACACTCAGACAAATTACATATCCTCCACAACAACACTTTAACAAAGTACATATCCCCAACAACAACACATCAACAAATTACATGTCCTCAACAACAATTCAACAAATTACACATCCTCTATAATAATACTTCAACAAATTACATATCCTCAACAACAAGCTTAGTATTCAACAATCACAAGTTCCGCAGAAAAGCAATCATAAGATCACTAAAACACAATATCAAGTTCATTAATGATAAGTATGTGCAATGCAATGGAATGCAATGTCAAGTATAATGATGTATGTCTGACCTAGTGATACACACCCGCTGTCTCTCAGTCCGGGACCCATGGGGACATATCTGTCCATGCATCTGTCGCGGCGCACGACACGATCCTCGATAATAATAACCATCGCGTTGCGCAATACGTCCCTCGAAATATAGTATCCATCGCGGCGCACGATACGTCCCTCGAAATGGTACATCCTCTTTAAGTTCTCATTCTTCCTCAATGCACATAACACTTTTCACAACCATGTGTCAAAATAATGCAAATGACATGTTCACACAAATAAAGAGGATATCACCATTTTCATAACATTGCACAATTTACAACATCAACAATGATTCAACAAGCCTTTCAAATCATTCGATATTATCAACACATCACACACTACCCATTATTGACATTGCCTTTTATTACCCTTTGTTTTCATCATTAGAATTAATCAATGTGGAAGTCAACTCATCACCAAGTCCCTTTACTCCCAAACATATACTACATATACCACAAGGAAATACACGCATTCCATACACTTAACAAGAGTTTAGAAATTCACTTGCCTGAATCAAATAAGAATTTACTCCGGAACTTGAGCCTTCCCTATTCGTTGAACTTCCAACTCAAAGAAATCTATTCAAATAAATAATCACAATAAGATTTTAAGACTAACAACACTCATATTACTATATGTCTAACTTAGACCCATTAACTCGCCCAAATCTATAATATACAATTAGTTCGTGATTAAATGATCCTATAGACAACAACATTGATATACTTCTTCCTCGTACTCCAAAAATCACTTAAAACCCCTAGAGTCCACATTTATAATCAAGTTCTTACTCTTGATACAAGTGAATATACATACATTCAAAATTTCAAAACTTCAAGCCTAGGGTTAAGTCTTTATTCCTTCAAATATAAAAGTCAATTGACATTCAGGAACCACAATGCACCTACTATTTAATTAGGTGTATTAATATGTCAAACCTTGAATTTTAAGGCGATAACCATATGAAAACTTTTATAATCAAAGATAAAAATATTCCTAGTAATTTAACATAACATACAATACCTAAACCAAATCTACTCCACTTATATAAAATAAAATCTAGCTACCGGACCAATGGCAATCTAACTAATGTGAATAGTTAGTTAAGTATGTGAAATACTATGATATCTAAAAGGGATCTCATTCATCTTTTGACTTTTATAGATAAATTACAATATCACAAAATTCTCTAATTTCTATATATTCCAAATATAAATTAGACCACTACATGCAATTGGAAAACATTGTTCCTTAACATTCTGGTAAGAGCAAATTGAATAAGACATAAAACTAACACATGGCATATCATCATTGTACCTATACATATATCACATGTACTTTATTCCAAAACCCCTATTTCAATTCAATTATAATATAATACTATTATATACATATATATATGCATCAATTATGATAGAATATGCACTATGAGGAACAATTTATGCATGTTTAAGAGAACATGAAAAAGAATTGTCCTTAGGATGATGCAGTTTGTTCTCCTTTCCTCCGCCATTCGTGTGTCAGGTAAGTTTTCGTCCCTTCTCTCTTTTTCTTTATTTTATCTGATTAAAATAATTATGTATTATATGTGACAAACCCTAGTAACTTATTTTTGATAAATATGGATTAAATATTATAAGGTGTTAAATAAATTATCACTTTAGCCCATTAATTATCAATTAAGTCAATTATCTACAATTACTCATTAAGTAATTAACTCAAGTTAAAAGAATAATCAAATTTTTTTTAAAATGACCTTCCGGGTCATTACAATTAATAATAAACTGGTTTATATACATATAGTTTGCACATGATATTGTTGAACAAGATTTTATATATAACATAGGTTCTCACTTTTAAATGCTCTTTAATATATTATTTTATGTTACTCTATTGATTTGACACAATACTAGATGAATTCTAGACCATTTGAATTGTTCAACTGATTATTGAGAAAACCAATTGAAACACTAGTGCTATTAAAATTGACTGATATTTTTAATTTAATAAAAATTGACTCATATTATAAATAATATTGAAAAATTACACTATCCTTTCAACAATTCCTTAAGCCTAGTCTCTCAAAAAGTAAACCTTGGAGCCATGACAGATCTCCCTTTTTGTTAACGCGTTCTCCACTTGCCTCAACAAAAGTCCTGCCACGACCTGACTTTTTGAGTCTGATGGCACCTACTATAATCGCTAATATGTAAGACAACCCGTACCGAGAAGGTAATGTAGTTAGTACAAGCGTAGAACTTAAGTTAAATAATACTTATAAAAGGAATAGAAAAAAAGCGAAGTAAAACAAAAAATACTATATACAATCGAAACCCTTACAAAACATTTAAGTCACAAGCACAAAGCTATATAATTTGAAAAAAATACAATTCCCAAACCTGGACACCAATTGTTACACCCCAAGGCTACCCCTTAGACATAACATGGGACCTAGCATCATGAGTTACCCAAAGCTAACGGTGGATCTGACATATCATGAAAATATTGAAATACTTAAGTAAAACATGTATTGTGCGGAAACTACAATGAAGGATACCTGAAAATGGAGAAAAAATTAAACGCAGTAAATCTAAGTGATATAAACTAGGGTTTGTGATAACTACAACAACCACTTAACAACTCATGCTGAATCTACTACTCTGTCGAAAAAGCCTCTAAATGAGTTTAGTTTATGGGATATGCCCTAAACTAACTCTAATAAAATTGAAACTAAAAACAATGACAAAAATGAAAGCATGTCTATTGTCCTTGAAATATGCTGACTCACCGTTGAAGTTGCTGAATGTGCACGGAGAATCGATTTTAAGCGTGATCTGGATGCTGAGTTCCTAAACTTATATCATAAAATGATGTAGCACAGAGTATGAGAATGTACTTTGAATGTATTGAGCATATAGGATATAGATACTAAGATGAAAAATATATATGAGAAGAACAAAGTGTAACTGAGCAATTACATAATATAAGCAAGAATATAAATAGCGAAATATATTAAAATAGTTAAGGTGAATTAAGTGACCAAGTACTAATGATGAAGAGAACATGATGAACAGTACACTGATATAACTGCTGAAAACCCCGTCCAATGCACTAAGAGTTTGACTTTGGGGATACCATTATCCGAATCATAAACCCCGTGAGCTAAAATCATGACCTCGTCTGACAGCCGATAGTTCAAACGATGGCCCGTGAATACCATAGTTAATGTCCTTCGTCAACTTTTATGTTAGTTTTTTTCTGTCATTTCCTTATTCATTCAGGCAGTTAAGCTACATCCTTTGATGCTTAAGCTACGTCATTTTACTAATAGAAAGAGTATGAAGTTCCAGTTTCTTTCAAGAACAAGCAATAATGTTATCTATGTTTTAGCCCCAAAATTCAAAAGACTTCTTATTAGATTTGTTCACCAAGGATATGAGATTTAACTAGTGGGTTCCTTTCATCCATTAGGTCCCTAGAATTATGTCACTTCCTTGATTCTACATAAATTATATAGACATAGGGTTTGAATAAATTTTAGGAATTTTTTGTGATTTCAGTTGCTATAGAATCCATAGTGCAAGTAACATGTTCCCTTAGAAACGTTGCATCAATAGTGTTTTCTCCAAACTTAGAGCAGAAGGACAACATCGATAGTGTTTACTAAATTTGTTACTTTATTTGTGTTTTTAGATATATAAAAAGTAAATCAAAAGTTCTTTTTTTAAAATGTGAGTAAATTTTCGAAATTCAACTTGGAAAAAAAAATGAAAATTCCATTACAAAACACTAATATCGTAAAAAAAATATTATTTTAGGAAAGTGAATACAATTTATATGCCATGACTTTTATAAGAAAATGACAATGAACAAAAAACACTTATTTATTTTTACCACACTCGCATTAGCTTATCTCCATTCATTCAATTCTTATTCAATCAAAATAAGATTTCTATCAATCAAACAACTATTCGTTAATGCAAGATATGCCTACTTTAAGAAAAAAAAATTGGATGAAAATTCACCAATTAATTTAGTTCTTCCAAAAACCACTCAAAACTTTTCTTTAAAAAACGGAGAAAGTTGAAGAAGATATGGTGTTGTCATGTGTAGTGCGACGTCATGAGTTAGATGGCTGTCAAATTCTCAAATTCAATTTCTGATTTACGTAGATGTATTATTCAATTTTCATATGCAGAATGTCAGGTTAAGTATCAAATAATTTTTACTAATGAAGAAGATGATGACATATAAAATTACAAAGACATATACAAATTATTAGACATAGTAAGTCAAACAAAGGGATACACCATCTTTTTCAAAAATTCCTCTTTTTTCCATTTTAATTTTTCTTTACTTTTGATGTTTAAAGAATTATGAAATTTCACTAGTGTTTTGTTTGATATGATTATTTTTATAAAAAACATAATTTTGTAGATACAAAATATATCAAAAGATGTATTATATTTTCTAAAGTGATTAGGTGTTGGGACACATTTATATTATCACTAATTGGTACAAGATGCACTAATTTTTTTTTAGTTTTTCAAATAAATGTTCTTTATTCCATTTAACAATTACCAGAAAAAAGAAAAGAAACCAGTATCACTATATATCAAAACTTCGTTGTAAAAATATTTAGGGAAAAATTATTTGAATAATACAATTAACTATATATATTTTAAATAATAAATATCCCAGCTAATTCATATTTTTTCTTATAAATGTACTAACATATTGTTAGCTTTGATAGTTGGCCCCAGATAATTACTCATTAATTTTTGCTATTGTCCAAATTCATGTTGTAAATCAATTTTTTTGGTACACTCAAAAAAGCTAAAACGAAAAAAATAAATTTTGATAAGTCAAATTACTTGATTCTCCCAAGAGAGAAAAACTTTTTCTTTTGTTGGTGACTTTCCAAATTAGAAATTCTTCTTTATTTTAAAATATAAAATTGAATTTAGAGAAAGAGAAAATGGAGGAGTGGATTACAAGGTAGGGTCAAACCCTCAACAGTAAATTTAAAATTCACGTAGTCAACCAACATAACTACTATGAATCTCAAACTAGCAATTCTTTGTATGTTACAATCTTTATTTCTCAAAGTATCTCTAAGATTATTTATAAACTGTTTTCAAATGCATATTTTATCCTTCATTTCTATCAAGTCTTTATAATTTTCATTAATAGCAATATGAGAGTGAACATATATGTCCATATTCTATTATTATAAATTGACAGCAAAAAGGTTATATAATTATTGGTACTTTTAATTATGCTATGTTTATGTACGAAATTTATTTTGAATTTTATCCAATAAGAAGCTGAAGAAAGATTAAAGTTAAATGATGAAAAAAAGAGATGATAAATCCTAATGACCAAATGATGAAGATTTAATCAAGATTTCATAAAAATTCTTGATGTGGTTTGATCTACAAGCATTATTGTTTTTTCGAATATTAGCTTCTCAAAAAGGTCTATACATTTCAAATCTATTTATATTTTGTGATTTCTTATACTTGTATTTGTACTTTAATTATCAACTTAAACTTAAGAAAATTAAAAAAATACTTTGTTTCTTTTATTTCAAGTGACAATCTTTCCTCTTTAATCAATTATTAAAAAATAACATTTTCTTAATTGAAACATGATGATTTTTGTACCTCATATATTTTATATTTCAAAGACATGTTTACTTTGACATTTCATGGAACACAAAATTCAAAAATTTATTGTCTTAAATACGTTGTAATATTTGTGTTACTATAATACTTCTCACTATTGATAAAATAAAAATTTTCTACCTTGATTATTTTCAAATATAAAAAGATGTTATATGTTCTTTTGATAGATTGATATTTAAGTGGTTTTACATAAAATCGGACAGAAAGGAGTATCTGACATGTATTACAAAAAGTCATTTTTTCTTTCTTTTTAAACTCATTATTGTGAGGTTTAATTTACAGTATAAGGATAATATTACATGGAATGCATATTCTTTATAAGTGAGAATATTTATATTGTAACAACCCTCTTAGTCGTTTTATGAATTTTACTCATTTTTCTAAGTTTAATCCTTTTAGTAACTTTTATAAATAATTTATGACTGGTGAAAATGAATATTATAATTTTTTTAAATAAATTAAGAGTTACTTAAGTTTTATTAAATAAATAAAGGAAATTAAATTTGCTAAGTCCAAAAGGATTTTTAAGAAAAAGAAAGGAAAAGGAAATAATAAAAAAATAATAACAAAAAAAAAGGGCTACACCAAATTGATAAATAAAAAAAAGGGTTAAAGGCTGCTGCTAATAGCAGCAGTCACGCAGAATTTTTTTTTTAAAGAAATTAATTAAAAGAGAAATAAAAGGTCATATATTGCTGGCTGTTGTGAACAACAGCAGTTCGCAGAGGAGAAAAAAAAATAGAAAAAAGAAGAAGAAAGGGTTTAGGCGAGAATGACGACAGCTACTTTTGAAAATACCAATTATGATTGACGTGAATGTTAGAAAGTGGGGAGCAAATTGATTTAGTGTAGTGAATATATTTTTTATTTTTATATATCTATATATTTAGAGTGCTATTGTTTGAAATATTATGATGTTTATGTTGTTGGGTTAGAAGGAAAGTGAATTGCTAATTTCAATTTGAAATGTCAGTAAGTCGTTGGGGTCTTTTGGATCTAAGGGAGAACAACTCCTTGAGTGGTCAATCATTAGCCAATAATTAGAAATTTATGAGTAGTTAATCATTAATAATGATAGATGACTTTGATGTAAATATGAGTCAAAAATTTCTGTAAGGTTATTGTATTCATTGGTTGCAAATTTTAGAATTTTACTGTTCAATTATGATACAAGTTTGATAGATTGGTAATGAAATTAATATTAGGTGTAAGGTATTATGAGAATATCATTATTAGATTTAGGACAACCGAAAAAAATTAGGACTTAACTGTAAGATTGAAACTTAAGAACTTGATTTTAGACTTTGTGACTTTTTGGGTCAAGGATAGACACATAATTATATGAATGTTGTTAGTTTCGAAATCTTATCGTGATCATTTGTATGAATAGATTGCTTGAGTTGGAAGTTCAACGAAAATTAAAGGCTCAAGTCATGGAGTGAATTCTTGATCATTTGAGGCAAGTGAATTTCTAAACTCTTGTTAAGTGTATGAAATGCGTGTATTTCCTTGTGGTATATGTGTGGGAGTAATGGATTTGGTAATGGGTTGACTTTTCCACATTGAATAATTCTAATGATGAAAACAAAGGGTAATAAAAGGCATTGTGAATAATTGCTTGTGTGTGATGTTTTGATATAAAGAATCGTTTGAAAAGTTTGTTGAATCATTGTTGATGTTGTTGTGAATTGTGCACTGTTATGAAAATGGTCATATCCTCTTTATTTGTTGTCATTTGCATTATTTTAAGACATGGTTGTGACAAGTGTTATGTGCATTGAGAACGAATGTGAACTTAAAGAGGATGTACCATTTCGAGGGACGTATCGCGCGCCGCGATGGATACTTTATTTCGAGGGACGTATTGCGCACCGCGATGGTTACTAATATCGAGGGTCGTGTCGTGCGCCGCGACAGCTGCATGGACAGATATGTCCCCCATGGTTCCCGAACTGAGAGACAGCGGGTGTGTATCACTAGGTCAGACATGCATCATTATACTTGAAATTGTATTCCATTGCATTGCACATATTTATAATTAGTGAACTTGATATAGTGTTTTGCTGATCTTCTGATTACCTTTCTGTGGAACTTGTGATTGATCAATATTGAGCTTGTTATTGCGGATATATAATTTGTTGAAGTATTGTTGTTGAGGATATGTAATTTGTTGATGTGTTGTTGTTGAGGATATGTAATTTGTCTAAGTGTTGTTGTTGAGCTACGTGTTATGTAAACTGTGAGTTGTTAGGTTGGGTTGATTTTTAATGCAGGTTGTAGTTGTGGAGGTTCGGTTGGGGGTGGTAGGAGTACCCGTATTTCATCCCCTTAGCTTGTGTTTAGAGGTTTACTTGTTGAGTACCGTGTGGTCGGTACTTACCCCTTGCTTCTAGAATTTCTTGTAGGTTACTAGCCTGGACCTTTATGATATATTCTCTTCTTTTCCAAGGCTTCCTGGAGATTTGTGAGGTAGTTGTTGGTCATCTCAACATCCCTCCTTACTCCTGTTTATGATTTTGTTCTACTCTAGAGACAATATCATATGAGACTTATATTTTCTTTTGATTCAATTGTGATACTTTAGAGAATTGTACACGTGACTACCATATTTTGGGGTTTTTATTAAGGTACTTATATTTTATTTCCGCACTTTATTGTAATGATTGAGTTTTAGACTGACTTGTCTTTGTGGGATAAGACGAGTGCCATCACGCCCATTTTTGGGTCGTGATAAAAATGGTATCAGAGCCCCAGGTTCATAGGTCTCACGTGTTTACAAGACGAGTTAAAATAGAGTCTCGAGGATCGGTACGGAGACGTCTGTACTTATCTTCGAGAGACTATAGTGATTTTTAAGAAAAATCTTCACTTCTTGAATCTCTATCGTGCGTACTTGGTTCGTTCTGGTTTTTCTCGATTCATTCCATTCTCTCTCACTTATGTGTTGACTCGTGCGTCGTTCCTCATGTCAGTAGTTGGTGTCATTGGATTTTAGAGATGGTACTTAGGTTAAAGTGATATACTTCTGAAGGTGTTGTGTGATTAGACTTGGAATGTTCAATAATTCTAAGGAATTGCGTGAGCTTATGGTTTGATAATTCACTTTGAGGATAAATAACAACTTTATTTAAAAATGGCTTAAAGGACTTCATAAACGTCTTATACTATATATTTTTTGCTACTCATCTAGTAGTGGGATTAGTACTTCTGTGGTATAGGGAATATCTGGAGTAGTTTGACAATTGAAAGTGAAATGATTAAAATGATGGCTAGATAATGAACAACGTAACCTTGAAAAATACAGTTATTATAGTTGTCATAACATTAATAGGTTGCATAGTAAATAATGATGCACCAATTAAGGTTAAAATTTCTACAATAGTATTGATGCTTACTTGGTTAGAGTTATGCAAGATGTTACTTTTGATATTAACTTGGCCTACGAAAGAATACATATAGCCCGGGCTAGATACAGAACTAATTTGATAACATTTTACAGCTATTTGATAAGTCGAAATGTGTGACCAATTTGGATATGATCTTATCGGTAGGTATGATATATTCTAGTGGTCGATCTTATATTTTTTCTTACGGTGTGCCATTAGTGGTATATTGAAAAATATATGTCGATTGTCAAATGTGAATACTAACTAGTTAACGAGTTCTCAATTGTATCACATATTCGTATAATGAGATTCGATGATGCATTCACATTTAAGAAATCAACTAGGTTGTTATTGCAAATATTTGAGGTTAAGAACGTGTATAAGAGAGATTTTAGTGATGGATTTTTGATACGGTATTAATGTGTTTTAAGTTAAAAAGTGTATCTCGAGGGTTCTAAATGAGGACCGGTGATTTCATCTTAAGGTCCAAGAAAATGGATAGATACCAGAATGACAAGTTTATTAGTGAAAAAAGGGGTCGTAGTAAGTATACTTGAGTGAATGAAATTGGATAGATTTAGTAAGAAAATGTGTATAAATTGAGAAAGTCTCGTGGATGGTTAGCATAGCTAGGTTTGAAATGGCATGTTGATGGTGAGTTTAAATTCCTGGTAATGGGAAGGGTTAACTAAGCATGATATGGTAATAAGATTTTATATTAATGAATCATGGTTGAAATGCAACTATATAATAAGGTCTGTTGGGTAAGGGTTTTGTATGGTAATGATGACTTTTTAGTATCTAAGTTATGGTTGCTACTATTTGATAAGTAGTGTGATTTTATGATGAATTTTATGAGGAGTTGGGATGTCGCTCGAATAGAGTTGAAAAGAGATAAAGTCATAATAACAAAAATAGTGGGATGTAGTTTAGCTTTTAGAAAGAAGTGAGAGCATGAATATTTTCTCTTATTACAAGAGCTAAAGAGGTATCTTAAAAGGAATTGAGAATTGGGTTCAGAAATGTGTGATTTAATCCGTTCTGCTTTGGTTATGGTAATGTAACAACCCATTTAGTCGGTTTGAGCAGTAGAATTATTTTTGATTAATACTTACTGGGTCGACGGACCAGGCGATGGACCGTCATGATCACGACGGACCGTCATGGACTCCGTCGTCCCATACTTTTGCAATTCCTTCTGCTGCTCTCTTCATTTCCCTCGACGGCAAGTATGACTAACCGTCATAGGCACAACGGTCCGTCGAGGGACTTCGTTCCAAAACACTTCAATTCTTGGAATCTGGGTACTGGGATTACTTCTTTGAACATCATGACGGACCTGCAGGACGGACCGTCATAGATACGACGGACCGTCACAAGCTGCGTAACCCCACACTTGGTCGGACTTCCGCTAAATTTTAAATGGGTGTTTTGGACTATTCAAAATTATAATTATGAAATTAGTGGGGTAATTTTAATAATTTATTTAGTTGGTGGTTAAAGAAGATAGTAGTGAAATAAATAGTGGGTTACTTTTATCAATTTTTATAATTGATTATATGATAATTTGGGTAAAAATAATTTGTAGAAGAAAAATAAAAAAAAAGAACAAAAGAGGAGAACGAAAGAGAGAGCGTGAACGAAAGAAGAAATGAAGCGAGTTAGACTTCAGATTGAAAAGGTTCATAGGCACTGAGGAAGGCAAAGGCATTGGAGAGGTAGCTTGCTTGATTTCGGTTCTTCGGTGGAGGTAGGTTATGATTTATGCTAATTGATAGTAAACTCTTAATAGTGATTGATATGCCTTGAATGATATTGTGAAGTTCTCTATGTACTTGACTGTGTGATTATGTGATTTGGTTGTGTGGTTTGTAATTGGTCTGAAATTCTGAGACCGTAGAATTTATATTCTCTAACCATCTCTATCGCAGTGATGCCTTGAATAAAGAAGGCTTGATGAAAATAATATAACAATGAATTGAAAGCGGTGATAATAAAGGATGAATTAATAGTATAATTGGATCGGAGTGTCACGTTCCGACACGGTATTCTTGGATCGGAGTGTCACGTTCCGACACGGTATTCTTGGATCGGAGTGTCACGTTCCGACACGGTATTCTTGGATCGGAGTGTCACGTTCCGACACGGTATTCTTGGATCGGAGTGTCACGTTCCGACACGGTATTCTTGGATCGGAGTGTCACGTTCCGACACGGTATTCTTGGATCGGAGTGTCACGTTCCGACACGGTATTCTTGGATCGGAGTGTCACGTTCCGACACGGTATTCTTGGATCGGAGTGTCACGTTCCGACACGGTATTCTTGGATCGGAGTGTCACGTTCCGACACGGTATTCTTGGATCGGAGTGTCACGTTCCGACACGGTATTCTTGGATCGGAGTGTCACGTTCCGACACGTAATTCTTGGATCGGAGTGTCACGTTCCGACACGGTATTCTTGGATCGGAATGTCACGTTCCGACACGATAATATTAAAGGAAAAACATGTTGAATTAATGGAAGGTACTCAATCTCAAAGAATTCAACTCCCAAAATGGTTTGGTTT
Source organism: Solanum pennellii (assembly GCF_001406875.1). Lineage (NCBI taxonomy): Eukaryota > Viridiplantae > Streptophyta > Magnoliopsida > Solanales > Solanaceae > Solanum > Solanum pennellii. Next base: position 28,396,718 of record NC_028637.1, on the reverse strand, counting down.
GGAGGCATGAGTCCTCATGTGTGATCTTGATATCATTGACTTATTACGAGCTTACTTTAATGTTGTTGATACTTGTTCATGTTGTTTGTTGTTTATCACCTGATAAGTGCTATAGTTGAGTTCATACTATTATTTATTGTATATTAGTTACTATTTTGGGTCGACCGATGATACTTACTCAGTACGTGTTCCTTGTACTAACCCCTACTTGTATTTTCTTCTTTGTTATTTTGTGGAGTGCAGCAAGTGTACCATCGACTTCGACTCGCCCTCAGCTCTAGCCAGTCTTCAGCACATCAGAGTTCGGGGTGAGCTATTATTCCTAGCTCGTGCTGGATTCTCTCCTTCACGTCTTGATGTCTTTGAATTTCGGACATGGACCATCTTTTTACTTATTTTTTTTTCTTAAATACTCTTAGACTTGGTAATTTGAGGATAGATGTTCTTGATGTGATGACTTCCAGATTTTGGGAATAATAAGTGTTGAACTTTAGAAGCTTATTTAATTGGTTACATTAATAAGTTTTGGATCTTCCGCATTATATTTCGTTATTCATAGTTGAACTATTGGTAAATGTTGGGGTTTAGATTTGTTGGTTCGCTCACCTAGTAAGTTAAGTGAGGGTGCCACTCACGACTCTTTTTGGGTCGTGACAAACTTGGTATCAGAGCGTTAGGTTCGTTGGTCTCATCACACATGGACAAGTCTAGTAGAGTCTTGAGGAACGGTATGGGGACGCCTTTACTTTTCTTCGAGAGGATATAGGACTTTAGGAAAACTCAATTCTTTCTTCCTTTCGTGCTATTACTTGGATCCAATTGGTATCTAGGTGATACAAATTGGTATCTGACATCCTCACTCTATTTCGCAGATGGTTACAACTAGAGAAACAACTGTGCCAACACCCACACCGGCAAGACAGGGTGCGTCTGAGGCAACCATTGGGGCTGTAACTCGAGGAGGAGCAGTGGCAAGAGGCCGTGGTAGGGGCCGCAGGAGGACGCACACTAGAGGCAGAGGACAAACACCTGGTCCAGCTAGGAATAGAGCAGTGACTCCTCCACCGACTGATGAGGTAGTAAGAGAGGGTGAGGAAGGGGAAAACGAACAGGTTCAAGATGAGAAATTACCACCCAGCCTACCCAGAGATGATTAATCAGGTTCTTACTTATCTTAGCGGGTTATCTGATCAAGGCCAGACACCTCCAGTGTTTTCTGCACCAGCACCTCAGGTTCAGGGAGTACAACATGCAGCTGTTGTGGCTCCCTGCATGGATGCATAATTGGAAGTAGGCACATTTCCTCGATTGACTACAGGGTCTATAATGACAAGTGATCAGCATGAACTTTTCAGTAAATTCTTAAAGTTGAAATCCCCAGTCTTCAAGGGTGCTGAATCTGAAGATGCCTATGATTTTCTGGTTGAGTGTCATGAGCTGCTATATAAGATGGACATAGTAGAACGATTCGGTGTTGAGTTTGTGACCTATCAGTTTCAGGGGGATGCTAAAATGTGGTGGCGGTCGTATGTTGAGTGTCAACCAGCACAGGCACCACCTATGACTTGGGCATCATTCTCTAGCTTATTTATGGAGAAGTATATACCCCGGACTTTGAGGGATAGGAGGAGAGATGAGTTCCTGAGCCTAGAGCAAGGAAGGATGTCTGTTGCTGCTTATGAGGCCAAATTTCGTACATTATCCAGGTATGCTACTCTGCTTTGCTTCAGTCCACAAGAGCGTATTCGCCGCTTTGTGAAAGGATTGAGGTCAGATTTGTAGATTCCAGCCTTACAGGTAGCTGCTGCAGCAAAATCCTTTCAGGAAGTGGTTGATTTTGTGATAGAGGTAGAGGGGGTGAAGCCAGACGAATTCACCATGGCGTCGACATTTAAGAAGTTCCGTAAGGGAGGTGAGTTTAGTGGTTCTTACTCCAGAGGGCAGAGTTCAGGATGTTACCCAGCCCGTCCTATTAAGTCTTCACTGCAGGCTTTAGCTGGGGGTCCATCACAGACCAGTCAGCCCTTTTCTAAGTTTGGAGGTTATCCCCAGACTTCGTCATTCTCACAGAGACCTATGCTTGACTCCAGAAATTGTTATGGATGTGGAGAGACTGGACATATTAGGAAATATTGTGCAAAACAGAGTTACAGACCCCCAATAGTTAGAGGTAGAGGTGGTCATGGCAGAGGCCGCCCTTCTGGAGGACGTGGTGGCCAAGGTAATGGTGGTCACCAAATCAGTCGGGGTGGCGGGCAAGTTGGAACTACTGCAGCGCAACTTGGTAGGGGCAATGGACAGACAGGTGATAGGGCCCATTGTTATGCTTTCCCCGGGAGGTCTGAAGCAGAGACATCTGATGCTGTTATCACAGGTAATCTTTTGGTCTGTGATTGCATGGCTTCTGTATTATTTGATCCTGGATCCACATTTTCATATGTATCTTCCTCATTTGCTACTGGTCTTAATTTACATTGCGAATTGCTTGACATGCCTATTCGTGTCTCTACTCCTGTGGGTGAGTCTATGATAGTTGAGAAGGTGTATAGGTCTTGTCTTGTGACTTTTGTAGGGAGCAATACTTATGTAGATTTGATTATCCTAGAGATGGTTGATTTTGATGTAATTCTGGGTATGACTTGGCTTTCTCCAAATTTTGCAATCTTAGATTGTAATGCTAAAACTGTGACATTGGCCATGCCTGGGACAAATCCGCTACTGTGGGAGGGTGACTATATTTCCACTCCAGTTCATATTATCTCTTTTCTTCGTGCTAAGAGAATGGTTAGTAAGGGTTGTTTAGCTTTCTTGGCACATCTCAGGGATGATACTTCCCAAGTACCTTTGGTTGAGTCTGTTTCGATAGTCAGTGAGTTTCTGGATGTGTTTCCTGCAGACCTTCCTGGTATGCCACCGGATAGGGATATTGATTTTTGTATTGATCTGGAGCCGGGTACTCGCCCCATTTCCATTCCCCCTTATAGAATGGCTCCAGCTGAGTTAAGGGAGTTGAAGGCCCAACTTCAGGAATTGTTAGGTAAAGGTTTTATTAGACCGAGTGCATCCCCTTGGGGTGCTCCTGTTTTATTTGTGAAGAAGAAAGATGGAAGTTTTCGAATGTGCATAGACTACAGGCAGCTGAATATGGTAACTATTAAGAAAAAGTATCCCATTCCTCGCATTGATGATTTGTTCGATCAGTTACAAGGTGCCTGTGTCTTCTCTAAAATTGATTTGAGGTCCAGTTATCATCAATTGAAATTACGGGCAGCAGATGTGCCAAAGACTGCTTTTCGAACAAGGTATGGGCATTATGAATTCTTAGTAATGTCTTTTGGGCTTACGAATTCCCTTGCTGCTTTCATGAGCCTGATGAACGGGATTTTTAAGCCATATCTGGATCTCTTTGTTATTGTATTTATTGATGATATAATGATATACTCAAAGAGCAGGAAAGAACATGAGGAGCATTTGAGAATTTTATTGGAGTTTTTGAGGGAGAAAAGGCTTTATGCCAAATTCTCCAAGTGCGAGTTTTGGCTAGATTCAGTGTCCTTCTTGGGCCATGTGGTTTCTAAGGATGGAGTGATGGTGGATCCTTCTAAGATTGAAGCAGTGAAGAGTTGGGTAAGACCTACGAATGTTTCAGAGGTAAGGAGCTTTGTTGGTTTAGCTAGCTACTACCGTCGATTTGTCAAGGGATTTTCTTCTAATACTTCGCA
>NC_028637.1:28390386-28392976 GCF_001406875.1 Solanum pennellii | reverse complement strand
TTTTCTTCTATTGCTTCCCAGCTGACAAATTTGACTAAGCAGAATGTTCCATTTGTATGGTCGGACGAATATGAAGAAAGCTTCCAGAAACTCAACACCTTGTTGACTACTACACCAATTCTTACCTTGCCAGTGGAAGGTAAGAATTTTATTGTTTATTGTGATGCATCTTATTCTGGTTTGGGTGCAGTGCTAATGCAGGAGAGGAATGTAATTGCTTATGCTTCGAGGGAATTAAAAGTGCATGAACGTAACTATCCGACCCATGATTTGGAGTTGGCTGCAGTTGCATTTGCATTAATGCAATGGAGACATTATCTATATGGGGTCAACTGTGAAGTTTATACTGATCATCGTAGTTTACAGTATGTCTTTACTCAGAATGATTTGAATTTGAGGCAGAGGAGGTAGATGGAACTATTGAAGGACTATGATATTACTATTTTGTATCACCCAGGAAAGGCTAATGTTGTGGCAGATGCTTTAAGTAGAAAAGCAGGGAGCATGGGTAGTTTAGCCCACTTACAGGTTTCTAGACGCCCATTGGCTAGAGAGGTTCAAACTTTGGCTAATGACTTTATGAGGCTGGAAGTACTAGAGAAAGGAGGATTTTTGGCCTGTGTGGAGGCAAGATCTTCTTTTCTTGACAAGATTAAGGGAAAGCAGTTTGCTGATGAGAAGCTGAGCCGAATTCGAGATATGGTATTGCGAGGAGAGGCTAAAGAGGCAATAATTGATGAGGAAGGCGTTTTGAGAATTAAGGGAAGGGTATGTGTGCCCCGTGTTGATGATTTGATTCACACTATTCTTACAGAGGCTCATAGTTCAAGGTATTCTATACATCCTGGTGCAACCAAGATGTATCGTGACCTAAAGCAATATTTTTGGTGGAGTACAATGAAGCGTGACATTGTTGATTTTGTTGCCCAATGCACGAATTGTCAGCAAGTAAAGTATGAACACCAGAGGCCTGGAGGAACACTTCAGAGAATGCCCATTCCTGAATGGAAGTGGGAAAGGATTGCAATGGATTTCGTGGTTGGTCTTCCCAAGACATTGGGTAAGTTTGATTCTATTTGGGTAATTGTTGACAGGTTAACTAAGTCTGTTCACTTCATTCCGGTCAAGATGACTTACAATGCAGAGAAGTTAGCCAAACTCTATATCTCAGAAATTGTTCGATTGCATGGAGTGCCACTTTCCATCATATAAGATAGAGGTACGCAATTTACTTCTAAGTTTTGGAGAACATTACATGCTGAATTAGGTACTAGGTTGGATCTTAGTACTGCATTTAACCCTCAGACCGATGGTCAGTCTGAGCAAACGATTCAGCTGTTGGAGGATATGCTTCGTGCATGTGTGATAGAATTTGGTGGTCATTGGGATAAATTCTTACCCTTAGCAGAGTTTTCATACAATAATAGCTATCACTCAAGTATTGATATGGCCCCATTTGAGGCACTGTATGGGAGGAGATGTAGGTCTCCCATTGGTTGGTTTGATGCATTTGAGGTGAGACCTTGGGGTACCGATCTTTTGAGAGAATCGTTAGATAAAGTAAAATTCATTCAGGAGAAGCTATTAGCAGCTCAGAGCAGGCAGAAAGAATATGCAGATCGAAAGGTTAGGGACTTGGATTTTATGGAGGGTGAACAAGTCTTGCTGAAGGTTTCACCCATGAGAGGGGTGATGCGGTTTGGTAAGCGAGGTAAGCTTAGTCCGAGGTATATTGGTCCATTTGAAGTTCTGAAGCGCGTGGGGGAGGTGGCTTATGAATTGGCATTGCCTCCAGGACTCTCAGGAGTGCACCCGGTATTCCATGTGTCTATGCTGAAAAAATACCATGGGGATGGAAACTACATTATTTGTTGGGATTCAGTTCTTCTTGATGAGAATTTGTGTTATGAGGAGGAGCCTGTTGCTATTCTCGATAGAGAGGTTCGCAAGTTGAGATCAAAGGAGATTGCATCTATCAAGGTTCAGTGGAAGAATCGTCCAGTTGAAGAGTCCACTTGGGAGAGTGAGGTTGATATGCAAGAAAGATATCCACATCTTTTTACAGATTCAGGTACTCTTTCTCGCCCTTGCTTTTCTTCCTGTGATTGTTCGAGGACGAACGATGGGTAAATTGGTATCTATTGTAACAACCCATTTAGTCGATTTGAGCAGTAGAATTATTTTTGATAAATACTTACTGGGTCGACGGACCAGGCGACGGACCGTCATGATCACGATGGACCGTCATGGACTCCGTCATCCCATACTTTTGCAATTCCTTCTGCTGCTCTCTTCATTTCCCTCGACGGCAAGTATGACGAACCGTCATAGGCACAACGGTCCGTCAAGGGCCTTCGTTCCAAAACACTTCAATTCTTGGAATCTGGGTACTGGGATTACTTCTCTGAACATCATGATGGACCTGCAGGACGGAGCGTCATAGATACGACGGACCGTCACAAGCTGCGTAACCCCACACTTGGTCGGACTTCCGCTAAATTTTAAATGGGTGTTTTGGACTATTCATAATTATAATTATGAAATTAGTGGGGTAATTTTAATAATTTATTTAGTTGGTGGTTAAAGAAGA
>NC_028637.1:28390052-28390328 GCF_001406875.1 Solanum pennellii | reverse complement strand
AAAAAAAAAGAACAGAAGAGGAGAACGAAAGAGAGAGCGTGAACGAAAGAAGAAAGGAAGCGACTTAGACTTCTGATTGAAAATGTTCATAGGCACTGAGGAAGGAAAAGGCATTGGAGAGGTAGCTTGCTTGATTTCGGTTCTTCGATGGAGGTAGGTTATGGTTTATGCTATTTGATAGTAAACTCTTAATAGTGATTGATATGCCTTGAATGATATTGTGAAGTTCTCTATGTACTTCACTGTGTGATTGTGTGATTTGGTTGTGTGGTTTGT
>NC_028637.1:28378986-28389737 GCF_001406875.1 Solanum pennellii | reverse complement strand
CTTGATGTCTTTGAATTTCGGACATGGACCATCTTTTTACTTATTTTGGTTTCTTAAATACTCTTAGACTTGGTAATTTGAGGATAGATGTTCTTGATGTGATGACTTCCAGATTTTGGGAATAATAAGTGTTGAACTTTAGAAGCCTATTTAATTGGTTACATTAATAAGTTTTGGATCTTCCGCATTATATTTCGTTATTCATAGTTGAACTATTGGTAAATGTTGGGGTTTAGATTTGTTGGTTCGCTCACCTAGTAGGTTAAGTGTGGGTGCCACTCACGACTCGTTTTGGGTCGTGACAGGTAATAGTTTCACGAGTTCATTAGATTGGTTAAAAATAACACTTGAGAAAGCAGTGTACATATGTTCAACGCGAGTATGATTATAAATTCTTTTGTGATTTTGAGTTTGATAACGAGTATGGTTGAATTTTTAGTGGAGCATATCATAAGATCGATAGAGAGACAACCAATGATAAGCTAAGATACGTGAATCCATAAGGGAAAAACTTTCAAGGTGTGAGCTAATGTTGATAGATAATGGAATTGTATTACACGGTTGGGATTGAAAGAATAAAAAAAAAATCAAGTTTTTATTGTAAGTGTAGGTTGTGGCAGTGTGTTTGTCAAGGTATGAATTGGTAAGGTAAGAAGTGATCGATCACATTGGGTATGAAGCACTGGGAAAGACTTACAAATAATTTGAGTAGGAAATTGCTTACTTTTGATTGGTATACCTAAGGAATGGTTTTAGTTAAAGTTTTTATTTAGAGGATAAGGTAAAAATGTCATGTGTTGTTGGACAAAGAATAAGACTTGTAAGTGAGTTAGAAAATAATAAATAAATAAATAAAACAAAATTTTGATGTTTTGAAGAGTTCAAGATTTTTTTTAAAATTCTGTCATGCGAAGAATTTAAGAGTTTAAGAAAAATGAAGGAATAAGAACTCTCGTATAAGGTCGTGGTTTGTACTTGAAGTATTTATTTATTTTTATCTATGAGTATAGATATGAATGTGGGATATGAACTTGTTCAGTATAGACTTACAAGAAAGTTATCATCGCCTTTTCTAAAGATTGAATTTTTGGTTGGGTGACAAGCAATTAGGTGTGAAAGATTTATGTGGTTATATCGAGGTAGATTGTCCCAATTATGATGGGTAACTTAAGAATACGTAACAATATGGACCTATAGTTAAACATGGTTATTAAGGATTTTGAAGGGATTGAGATTTCTATTTTTATGAGACAACATAGACTGTCACGATATGTTACATAGACATTTGATGTTTAGTAGAGGTTAGAGCTTATAGTATACAAAATTATTGGAGTGACCACGGATTTCGTTGAGTTTTGGCATGAGGTACATGATGGTATGAATGGTAGTGGGAATGTATGTAAAATTTTGTGTGAAGTTGACATTGGATGTGATTCAATTAGCTTACCTCAATGGAAAAGTATTTTGAAAAAAGTGCTATCAGTCTTTGGTGTGACTCATATATGTCATGTAATTCTTAAATGAAAAGAGAGAGAGAGAGCTAGATTTTGAAATTTGTAGAGGCTACAATGTGTTTATATAGAGATTTTGATACTAGGGACAGTTTGAGAGTAAGGTGAATGGTTGGTGTAGTTATGATTTTTGTTTGTTTTTAGAGTGTTGGCTTCAATGGAGTACTATGATAAGTATGTATGATTTGATGAATCGAGAATTTGTAATGTTGCGATGGGGATTAGACTGGGTGGCTAAAAATCGAGAGGTGGAGTGAAATAAATGTAATTACTTTTATATGGGTCCTATGGAAGGAGTTCCTTGTGTTATTCGACCTTGAATCTGTATATTTTTATGTAACCACTTTCTTCGTATTGGACACTATTTGGAGAATGATTCCCTACTTATATTACCCATGTTTCCACATTTATGGGTGAATTCTTAGTGGTGGATCGGATGTACCGATCTTCTTATGTCCCTTTATATGATGAGATCCTTGGGCATAATTGATCACTTCAGTTATAATAGGTTTGGTTTTGCTTTGAAGTTGAAGTATATAAGTAGTTCTACATGCACAACCTTGCTTATGAAACCTATATAAGAGGTATGAAAAGTTACAATTGTCTAAGAGTGTTGTTTGAGGTTCTGTTAGCTTGGGTGTATCGCTATCTATGTGGTTACTTGATCTTGATCTTGTTTTTATTTGGGTTAGATAAGTTTGATTCTCCATCGATTAGTGCTTGATGTCTAAGATCATATTTTTATTGTTAAGCTCATGAAAAGATTATATTGTCAAAAGGGAATCTTGATGATCTATGATGGTTTGTGCAATATGAGTATGTGGTGGTTGGTTAAGGTTCACGTCTGGCCGGTACCAATTCAGAATGTTATCTTGGTTATGTGTGGAAAGATTCATCATGATGGTTGTCTTATGATCCAATGGGTTTCATTTTAGTTTTAGTTCATATTTTAGATTCTGACTTGATAATCACTCTTGATTTCTAGATTTTTCAAAATTCGATTTGAAAGTTCAGTTGTTAGTAGTTGATCTTGATGAACAGGTCTTAAGGAGGGGTTCACGAGAGATGAACATTGACTAGTTGGTCATAACTTAGACTTTTTGTAACTCGGTTATTCTTCCTTCTTCTTCTTTATGTTCGAGGACGAACATGATTTTTAGTGGTGGATAATGTAAAGACCCTCTTAATCGTTTTATGAATTTTACTCATTTTTCTAAGTTTAATCCTTTTAGTAATTTTTATAAATAATTTATGAATGGTGGAAATGAATATTATAATTTTTTTAAACAAATTAAGAGTTACTTAAGTTTTATTAAATAAATAAAGGAAATTAAATTTGCTAAGTCCAAAAGGATTTTTAAGAAAAAGAAAAGAAAAGGAAATAATAAAAAATTAATAAAAAAAATAAAAATAAAAAGGGCTACACCTAATTGAAAAATAAAAAAAGGGTTAAAGGTTGTTGCTAATAGCAGCAGTCACGCAGAATTTTTTTTTCAAAAAAATTAATCAAAAGAGAAATAAAAGGTCATATATTGCTGGCTGTTGTGAACAACAGCAGTTCGCAGAGGAGAAAAAAAAATAGAAAAAAAAAGAAAGGGTTTAGGCGAGAATGACGACAGCTACTTCAGAAAATATCAATTATGATTGACGTGAATGTTAGAAAGTGGGGTGCAAATTGATTTAGTGTAGTGAATATTTTTTTTTATTTTTATATATCTTTATATTTAGAGTGCTATAGATTGAAATATTATGATGTTTATGTTGTTGGGTTAGAAGGAAAGTGAATTGCTGATTTCAATTTGAAATGTCAGTAACTCGTTGGGGTCTTTTGGATCTAAGGGAGAACAATTCCTTGAGTGGTCAATCATTATCCAATTACTAGTTTCAGACAACGTGCGTTGCACGTTTATTTTTTACTATTGTTACATAATATAAAATTATGCTATCAAATAAAAAATGTTTAAATCAACAATATTAATTTTACCAATTATATTTAATGTATCAACAAAAATAAATAAAAAGGGATTGTGCATTTGACATCAAGCAAAAAGTATGTGAAATTAATTAATATAATATAATCTCCTTTAACTTTATATAAGTCTCTTTTTTAATCTAAATATCAGCGATAACCTTTTATAGTCATAAATGGATATTAAAAGTACATGCACACTTATTAATGAGAAACGATAGAGTGAAATATTTATATTATTTAAGGTTCTAAAATTAAAATACAGTACTATCAAAATTATACAAGATTAAAAGCAATTGCATTTAAAATATAAAACTGACAGATATATAATTTAAATACTGAACTTCATACATACATCTATTTCAAAAGCTCATAATAATAGCTAAAAGATTACAACACCAGAATGAGTTTATTAGAAATGCAAAAGAAATTAGAAACAACAATAATCTTTGTGAAGGAGAATATGTATCGAAAGAGATATGAGGACTTAGGCATGTCTAAAAAGAAGCCTTCTATTTCTTCTCCCCACCTCATGTATTCTATTTTTTCATGTCTTTTTTGCCTATCATAGATGGAATAGTTTTTTTGATTATCAGTTGATTGACAATATCTTTCATTTTTTAATGGTTATCACCTATTTCTTAAATAGTAGTAAAAATGTCTGTTTAAATTCTATATTTTTTAGTTCAAAAATAGTCTTTAATATATAGATAGATGGAAAGAAAAATTACAAATCATAGTTAGACTTAATAAGAGAATTAACATTACCACTAATAATTATTGCTTTGAACTTGGAATCTAGTCTAGTTTGAAGGAATAATTAAAAAGATGAAAAACACAAACCATTGTAATTAATAATAAATTGAGGCAATTACAAGTCATCTCAATAATTTATTACTAATTCATTCATATATAATAACACACTTTTAATATCTTAGTAATAATAAATCAAATAAATAAAATCAGTGGCATTAATCGGATAAATGGGGGGTCACTCTTTTCATATGCCAGTAATTATTCTAGGATATACATGTACAATTAAAATATATCTTTTCACATTCCAAACATTTAATTATTTCCTTATATTTTAATTAATAATTAATTTAAGGAAATGCAAAAGTCATCTACATTTTTATTAAAATGATACAATTTAACATTTAAACTAAATAATTAAATGCTTTATAACATTTTTTTATAGTTAGGGTAAAATTGTAATTCAACTTTTCACTTTTTTGTTCCCTCTTATAATAATATATGATTAGAAATATATGAGTAGTTAATCATTAATAATGATAGATGACTTTGATGTAAATATGAGTCAAAAATTTCTGTAAGGTTATTGTATTCATTGGTTGCAAGTTTTAGAATTTTACTGTTCAATTATGATACAAGTTTGATAGATTGGTAATGAAATTTATATTAGGTGTAAGGTATTATAAGAATATCATTATTAGATTTAGGACATCCGAAAAAAAAATGGGACTTAACTCTAAGATTGAAACTTAAGAACTTGATTTTAGACTTTGTGACTTTTTGGGTCAAGGCTAGACACATAATTATATGAATGTTGTTAGTTTCAAAATCTTATCATGATCATTTGTATGAATAGATTGCTTGAGTTGGAAGTTCAACGAAAATTAAAGGCTCAAGTCATGGAGTGAATTCTCGATCATTTGAGGCAAGTGAATTTCTAAACTATTGTTAATTGTATGAAATGTGTGTATTTCCTTGTGGTATATGTGGTGGGAGTAATGGACTTGGTAATGGGTTGACTTAACCACATTGAATAATTCTAATGATGAAAACGAAGGGTACTAAAAGGAAATGTGAATAATTGCTTGTGTGTGATGTTTTGATAATAAAGAATCGTTTGAAAAGTTTGTTGAATCATTGTTGATGTTGTTGTGAATTGTGCAGTGTTATGAAAATGGTCATATCCTCTTTATTTGTTGTCATTTGCATTATTTTAAGACATGGTTATGACAAGTGTTATGTGCATTGAGAAAGAATGAGAACTTAAAGAGGATGTACCATTTCGATGGACGTATTGCGCGTCGCGATGGATACTATATTTCGAGGGACGTATCGCGCGCCGCGATGGTTACTAATATCGAGGGTCGTGTCGTGCGCCGCGATAGATGCATGGACGGATATGTCCCCCATGGGTCCCGGACTGAGAGACAGCAGGTTTGAATCACTAGGTCAGACATGCGTCCTTATACTTGACATTGTATTCCATTGCATTGCACATATTTATCATTAGTGAACTTGTATCGTGTTTTGCTGATCTTCTGATTACGTTTCTATGGAACTTGTGATTGATCAATATTGAGCTTGTTATTGCGGATATATAATTTATTGAAGTATTGTTGTTGAGGATATGTAATTTGTTGAAGTGTTGTTGTTGAGGATACATAATTTGTCTAAGTGTTGTTGTTGAGCTACGTGCTATGTAAACTGTGAGTTGTTAGGTTGGGTTGATTTTTATGCAGGTTGTAGTTGTGGAGGTTCTATTGGGGTGGTAGGAGTACCCGTATTTCATCCCCTTAGCTTGTGTTTAGAGGTTTACTTGTTGAGTATCGTGTGGTTGGTATTCACCCCTTGCTTCTACAATTTCTTGTAGGTTACTAGCCTAGACCTTTATGATATATTCTCTTCTTTTCCAAGGCTTCCTGAAGATTTGTGAGGTAGTTGTTGGTCATCTCAACATCCCTCCTTACTCCTGTTTATGATTTTGTTTTACTCTAGCGACAATATCATATGAGACTTATATTTTCTTTTGATTCAATTGTGATACTTTAGAGACTTGTACACGTGACTACCAGATTTTGGGGTTTTTTGATTAAGTTACTTATATTTTATTTCCGCACTTTATTGTAATGATTGAGTTTTAGGCTGACTTGTCTTGGTGGGAGAAGACGAGTGCCATCACGCCTATTTTTGGGTCGTGATATATATATAATTTTTCGAGAAGATTATATTATACTAAGAAAATTAAGCAACATATCTATTTATACATCATTCAAAATATGTTAGAATAGGATAGTTTTTTCGAACTTTAAAAATGGAAATTCCATTAAAGATATCTTATTGATTTTTAGAAACGTCTTTGTTTATTACCCTAATGAAACTCTTCAATATTTTATCTCTCCTCAACTGAAAGCCTTTATTTTGAAAAATCCTAATTTGTTGCGAAATTGAGTGTGGATTAGCAGCAATTGGAGAACATAGCATATTATGCACATAACAAAGCTCAAGAAGGTATGTCATTGGTGAGGAGGAGTACGAGAGTGAGAAATAAGGCTTGCGAATTCAAGAACGATCCAAATAATGATTGCAAAGAGAAACACCGGTGAATGACGAAGAAAAAATAAGAATAGTTTGGAATTAATCAGTGAAGATTAGTATAAGGTGGTCAAATTTATAGGCATTTTTAAGGTGTATTAAATTTTTTTTGTTTTGTATCTCGGGTAATTCATAGTTTATTGTCAATAAATATTGGACATTATAACTAATCTCTTAACCTTATCTTGTTTCTTTTTTTCTCAAGATTTTGTGTTTTGAAGAAATGTAACAACTTTTTTTGATCTTTTCGAGGGCTAAAGCTTTTTGTTTCATAAAATAGTTTCCGATAGATTTAGGGGATATTTTGGAATACTCGTAACTATAATCATGAAAATAGTGGGGTAGTTTTTATAATTGAGTTAGTTGGCGTGTGGCAAACAGAGCCGTCTGTGACTTCTCCAGGTACGATCTCGATTAGACTTCTAAATTTTTGAAGATACGTAGTTGGTCATTAGTATAAATTAGTAGCCATTCATATTGTTTACTTCTTGTATTGGTACAAGACAAAAATTTAAGTATAACAATTGGTTTGACTTATATTTGATAATTAGGAAATGTTTTTGGGTGAGATATTATTGTAGGATGGTCACTTATAATAAAATAATGATGAAAATTCATTGAACAATTTTACATGGACATATAGAATGAATCTTCGATTCTTTTTCAATTCTATTTACTTATAAATTTGGCGTAGTGTTTTTAAACATCAAACTTATTCGTAGACTTTTTTTATGATTATCATATTAAGAACCAAGTTTTATATATTGGGATAGGTAATTAAATATTAAGTGGATTGTATTATATGAAAGCTATTAAGGGTGTAGTGTTTGAAAACATTATAATTTAACCTTAGACTTTAATTTTGAGAAATAGATAAAATATAGAATGACTCTCATATCAATAATTGGACAATGATTACCCTATCATAGGACAATGATTTAGTCTATACAGTGAAATATTGGAATATATTAGTTGTCAATTATTCATAGTACTTCACTAATGTTCGTCCTTAGGTAAATTATTTAGTTATTACATTATAGTGTAAGTTTTTATTTACGGAAATAGGTAATTAAGTATTACATGTATCAAATTATTTAAATTCCATTTAGGTTATGCTAATTCGAGGAATCTAGACTTATCCTTCAGTTTGAACTTTAGAAAATTGATTATAAAATTAGGTTAGTTTTTTATTGTTTAGGCTAAATATAGAATAAATTGAGTTTTTATAGACACTTTAGCTTACAAATTGTGCATATATACTTGATATTGTAAAGGTTCAGAGGCATTGAGAAAGGGAAAAACATTGGAGAAGTAGTTTGTTTGGCTTCAATTTTAAGGTTGAGGTAGGTTATGGTTTATTTCTATTTGATAGATAAACTCTCAATAGAGTGATATGTATTTAGTGATATTGTAAAGTTTACTATATACTTGATTATGTTGTATATCTTGTTTGGGTGGTTTGTGGTTTGCCTAAAATTCTGAGATTGTTCAATTTATAATATTGAATCATCTCTATTAAAATGACGCCTTGAAAAAAAATAAAGAAGGCTTGATGAAATATATTAATATGATAATTCGATCGGAGTGGCACGTTTCGACACGATATTATTAAATCGTAGTGTGACATTCCGACACGTTATTATGGGAACAGAGTGTCACGTTCCGACACGGTATATAGGATCAGAGTGTTACGTTACGACACGGTATATGAGATCGGAGTGTCACGTTCCGACACAATAATATTTAAGGAACATAAATCTTGAATTAACTTAAATACTCGGTCTCAAAGAACCCATTTTCCAAATGAGTATGGTGTGGAGACATAATTCCTCATAGGTGTGCTTGATAAGTGGTTGATTATGTACCTACTATGGTGTTGTTGTGACTGGTTCGTGTTGTTTGTTGCTTGTCACTTGCCAAGTATTGTAGTTTATTTTATATTATTATTCAATATATATTGGTTTGTATTTTGGGTTGGACGATGATACCTACTCATTACGTGTTCCCTATACTGATCCCTACTTCTATTTTCTTTGTTGTTCTTTTGTGGAGAGCAACAAGTGTACCATCGACTTCGACTCGCCATCAGCTCAAGCCAGTCTCCAACACATCATAGTTCAGGGGAGCTATTATTTCTAGCTCGTGCTGGATTCTTTCATTTATGTCATGATGTCGTTAAATTTCGTACATGGATGATTTGTTTTACTTATTTCGTTATTTTTATTATTCTGAGACTTAGTATTTAGAGATTAGATGTCCTTGATGTGATGACTTTCATGTTTTAGGAAATGATACATTAATAAGTTTTGAAGCGTCCGCATAATTTTTTTTTCATAGTTAAATTGTTTTTATATGTTGGGGTTTAAAATCCTTAGTTCGCCCACCTAGGATATGTAGTGTGGGTGCCACTCACGAATCGTTTTAGGTCTTGACAAGAGTAAAGAAGTCTCATAATTAATCTATCATAATTTAGTTGATGATGCGAACAATTCTTTGGTATGTGATTTGCATCAACCTCTGTAATTTTTGTAGGAAAGAATATTCATAAAATTGTTAGTATAATTGTGCATCTTAATATTATTTGTGAAATGAAAATCCTCTCAACACTTATAACACCCATTTTCTCCTCTACCACCACCACTATACCCATCGCCAACTCCACCATACCTCCTACCACCATCGCTATATCAACCATCACCTCCATACCGACTGCTGCCACCCTAACAACCTTCAACTCCATACCGCCTACTGCCACCCTAACAACCTTCACCACCATAATATTTCCACCTAAAAATGTATATAAACCACCACCACCTCTGCGATCACGAGATCCTGTTTTGAAAAGAGCACCATCTGGACCGGCAAATTTGATAGCCTTCATACGATCATCATTCCCACATTCCACATCAAGTTCAACCGCTTCACCGACAGTTAAACTACAAAAGTATTTAGAACTTATACTAGATTGATGAACAAAAAGTTCATCACCACCATAATTCGGAGAAAAGTGAATCCCTTTTGGTCAGTGAACCACTTCACTGTTCCTTTTTTCTTACGCCAATGATTATACCAGCTTAAAAGGAGTTGATTATATCTAAAATTCACTTTTACTTTAAAACATATACACGACCATGATCAAACAACTTGTTTTCAATGAAAACAATAAAGATCTCTACCACCTACACTTGATTTTTATTTTCATTTCAAAATAATAATAGTGAACAATGTGAATATAAGAGAAAAACTAATAACATATATTGAAAAAATTGATTAAACTGAAATTATTAAGTAAAACTCAATATAATTTTTATCTAATATGTTTTATCTATATTAAAAATGATTTCGCTTGTAAGGGTATAAAAATCAATAAACATTTTAAAACTATATATTCTAATAAACATTTAACTTTTGAAATTCATGAGTTCCATAATAAATTGATTTCTATCCATATAGTTTGCAACATATATTCTTAAGCAAGATTTAATAAATAATATGTATTCTCACTTTTAAATACTCTTTAATAAGTTATTTTATAATACTCTATTTATTTGACATAACGCCAAATGAATTTTTGAACTGATCATTGACAAAACCAAGAAAGACAAGTGCTATTAAAATTTACCGATATTTTTAATTTTATTCAAATTGGATCATATTATAAATGGTATAGAAGAATAACATTAAGCTTTGAACAATTCCTTAACCCTAGTTTCTAAAAAAGTAGCCCTTGGAGCCATCGCAGATCTCCCTTGTTGTCATCTCTTTCTCCATTTGCATCAACAAACGTCTTGTCATAACCAAACTTCTTGAGTCTTGATGGCACCGACTATAATAGCTGGTATGTAAGAGAACCCGTATCGAGAAGGTAATGTAGTGAGTACAAGGGTAGAACTAAATTTAAATAATACTAATAAAAGAAAGAGACA
>NC_028637.1:28316121-28378708 GCF_001406875.1 Solanum pennellii | reverse complement strand
TATATATATATATACATATATATATATATATATATATACATATATATATATATATACACAATAGAAACCTTACAAAAACCTTGAAGTCGAGAGTACAGAGCTATTTTATGTAAAAAAAATTACAATTTCCAAAAGTTGACCCCAACTATCAGACCCTGAGGTTACCCCCTAGACCTAACATGGGACCTAGATCATGAGTCACCCAAAGCTAATGCTTAATCTGGCATGTCATGAAAGTACCAAAATAGTTAAGTTAAACATGTACTGTGCGGAAACTTCAATGAAGAATACCTGAAAATGGGAAAAACCTAAATGTAATGAATATAAGTGAAATAAACAAGTGTTTGTGATAACTGCAACAATCACTTAATAACTCAAGTTGAACTTACTACTATGTCTAAAAAGCCTCTAAATGAGTTGTGTTGATGGAACATGTCCCCAGCTAACTCTAATAAAACTGAAACAAAAAATAATGACTAAAATCAAAGCATGTCTATTGTCCTCGAAATATGATTACTCACCTTTGAAGTTGCTTAATGTGCACGGAGCATATACCAATTTTGAGCAAGAATATAAATATCGAAACATAACAAAGAGGTTAAGCTAAATAAAGTGACGACGTACTAAACAAAAAGATATAATGATGAATGGTATATTGATATAGTTGCTATAAATCTGGTCCAATGAACTAAGAGTCTGACTTTGGGAGATTATATTAACCGATACATAAACAACGTGATATAAAACCATGACCCCGTTTGCCAGTCGATAGTTCAAATAAAGGCCCGTGGTGTACCATAGTTAATGGCCTTCATCACCTGTAATGTCAGGGTAATTTTTGCCATTTCTTTATTCATTGAGGCACTTAAGCTACGTCCTTTGATGCCTAAGATACATCGTTTTACTAATAGAAAAAGGAAGAGACTCCAGTTTTTTTCAAGAACAAGGAATAGTGTTCTTCATGTTTTAGCTCAAAAATACAAAGGATTTCTCTTTAGATTTCATCACCAGGGATGTGGGATTTTACTAGTTGGTTCTTTTAATCCATTAGGTCCCTAGAATTATGTCAGTTCCTTTATTCTTCATTGACTGCATAGACCTAGGGTTTGAATAAATCTTAGGAATTTGTTTCTTATTTCAGCTGCAATAGAATCCATAGTGCAAGTAACATGTTTCCTTAGAAACATTGCATTAATAGTGTTTTCTCCAGACTTAGAGCAGGAGGGCAACATCAATAGTGTTTACTAAATTTGTTTCTTCGTTTTCTGTTTTATATAAAAAAAAAAATTGGAAGTTCTTTTTTTAAAAATATGAGTAAAATTTCCAAATTTTACTTGGGAAAAAATTAAAAATTTCATAACAAAACACTAATATCGAAAAAAAATATATTTTTTTTATAAGAAAGTGAATACAATTTATATAACATGACTTTTACGAGAAAATGACGATGAACAGGAAACACTCATTTCTTTTTACCATACTCACATTAGTTGATCTTGATATATTCAATTCATATTCAATCAAAATAAGATTTTACCAATCTAAAAACTATTCATTAATGCACGGTATGCCTATTTTAAGAAGAAAAATATTGGATGACAATTCATCAATTAATTTTATTCCTCTAAAAAATCACTCAAATTTTTTCTTTAAAAAATAGAGAAAGTTAAAGAAGATATGGTGTTATCATATGTAGTGCAACATCATGGGTTAGAAGATGACTGCCAAGTTCTCAAATTTAATTTGCGCATTACGTCAATGTATACTTCTAATTTTATATGTAGAATGTCAGGTAAAGTATGAAAATTTAAAAGGCGTTTTAAATGTCTATATACACAAATTTTTGTGATGAAGAAGACGATCACATATAAACATACAAAGACATTTAAAGATTAATGGACATAGAAAGTCAAACTAAGGTTACTCCATCCTTTTCATAAATCCCTCTTTTTTCCTTTTTATTTATTCATTACATATGATGTTAAAAGAATTATGAGTTTTCACTTATGTGTTGTTTGATCCAAATTTATATCATGTTTTTTATAAAAACAAAATTTTGTAAATGCAAAATATATCCAAAGATATGTGATGTTTTGTGAAGTTTAATTAGGTGTTGGAACAGTAATAATGTATCACTAATTGGTACAATATATACTAATTTTTATTTTATTTTTTTTCAAATACATGTTCTTTATTCCATTTTACTATTACCAGAAGAAAAAAAGAACCAGTATCACGTAATATCGAAACTGCATTGTAAAAATATTTATCAAAAAAATTGTTAAAACAGTACTATTAACTACATAGTTTTAATAAGGAATTTCTTAGTTAATTCATGTTTTTTTCATAAAAGCGCTAATTTATTATTAGATTTGATAATTGGCCCCAAATAGTTATTCATTAATTTTGGCTAATGTCCAAATTCATGTTGTAAATCTAATTTTTTGGTACACTGAATAAAAACCTAAAACGGAAAAAATAAATTTTTATAAGTCAAATTACTTGATTCTCCAAAGAGAAAAAGACGTTATCTTAATGTTGGTGACTTTCCAAATTAGAATTTCTTATTTTTTCAAAACAAATATAAAATTAGATTTAAAGAAAGATAAAATGGAGGAGTGGACTACAAGGTAGGGTCAAACCCTCACTAATAAATTTAAAAATCAGGTAGTCAACCAACATAGCTACTATGAATTTCAAACTAACAATTCTTTGTATGTTATAATTTTATTTCTCAAAGAATCTGTAAGATTATTTATAATATGTCTTCGTATGCATATTTTATGCTTCATCTCTATCAAGTGTATAATTTTCATTAATAACAATATGAGAGTGAAATTATATGTCCATATTGTTTTATTATAAATTGATAGCAAAGGGTTATAAATTATTTATATATTTAATTATGCTATGTTTATGCACGGAAAATAATTTGAATTTTTTCAAATCAAAAGCTGAAGAAAGAATAAAGTTAAATTAAAAAAAAGAGATGATAAATCCTAATAACAAAATGGTGAAGATTAATAATGATTTCATAAAAATTCTTAATGTGGTGAGATCTGACAATCAATATTTTCTTTTCGAATATCAGCTTCTCAAAAAGGTCTATACATTCCCAATATATATATATATGTTGTGGTTTCTTGTATTTTAATTATAAACTAAAATTTAGACAATTAAAAAGAATACTTTGTTTCTTCTAATTCAAGAGATGTTCTTTCCTCTTTAATCTATTATTGAAAAATAATATTTTCTTAATTGAAACATGATGAAGTTTGAACATCATATATTTCATCTTTCAAAGATATGATTACTTTGACTCTACATGGATCACATAATTTTAAAATTTGTTGTCTTAAATATGTTGTAATATTTGTGTTACTATATAATTCTCACTAAAGATAAAATAAAAAATTGATAGCTTGATTATTTTCAAATATATACAGATGTCATATTTTTTTTTATAGATTGATATAAAAATGATGTTACATAAAATCGGAAAGAAAGGGTATCTACCATGTTATACAAAAAGTCATTTTTATCTTTTTAAACTCATTATTGTGAGGTCAAATTTACACTATAAGGATCACAAAACATGAATTGCATATTCGTTATAAGGGCTAATATTTATATTTCTTTCAAGAAGATTTATATTATACTAAACAAATTAAACATTATATGGATTTATGCATTATTCATATAATGTTAGAACAAGAAAGGTTTTGCGAACATGAAAAATATCAATTTCTTTAAAGACATCTTATTTATTTTAAGCAACGTTATTGTTTATTACCCGAATGAAACATTTCAATATTTTGTCTCGCCTGAACTCAAAGTCATTATGTTCAAAAACTCTAATTTTGTCATGAAATTGTGTGTGTATTAGCAACAATTGGAGAACTTGGTATATTATGCACATAACAAAGTTCAAGAAGGTGAGTCGTTGGTGATGAGTAGTACGAGAGTGAGAAATAAGGCTTGCGAATTCAACAAAGCTCCGTATATTGATTGCAAAAGGAAACACCGAATAATGAAAAAAAAGACATAAAAATATCTTGGAAGTATTGAGTGAAGAATACTAGAAGGTGGTCAAATTTATAGATGTTTTTAGGTGTATTAAATTACTTTTGTTTTTTAGTTCGAGTAATTAATAGTTTATTGTCAATGTAGATTTGAGACCATAATTAATCCGTTAACCTTATCATTTGCCTTTTTTTTCAACGTTTTGTGTTTTGAAGAAAAAAAACGTTTCATAATTGAATTAACATAATTTAGTTAATGATGTGAACAATTGTTTGATATGTTATTTGGATCAACTTCTTTAGGTTTTTTTAGGAAAAAGTATTCATAAAATGGTTAGTATATTTGTGCATTTAATTATTTCATTTTTAAAATGACTCCTATGCTATCACCCTTTACTGGTCTCTCTTCCTAGGAAAACATTAGTAGAACATTGGGAGTAATTGTCTTTTATTTAGTAACGAAATTTGGTCAATCATGAGTATAAATTCTCATTGAAACTCCATTATATCACACATATTTTAGATCTAGAATATGACCAAAATTTCCGAGATACACCTAAACATAACTAGGGTAGTATTACCCCCTCCCTCCCCTCCCGACCTCATTTTTTTCATATTGTTGTTCACCTTTTTTCTGTGATGGCGTTGCAAGTTCAACCACCCAAGTAAGTTGTATTTGTACCCATGATACGCTCAAATTATACTTCCCTAAATAAGTGTAATCGGTCGTATCAAGTAAGAAACCAATTGTTAGGTTGGGGTCGATCCCACGAGGAAAATGGTTTAGACTTAACTTTAATCTACGATTACGTCTATTTAGTCAGGTTCTTTCCAAAAACAATTAAGTAAGGGGGGGGGGGTTGTGTAACAAAACTGTTTAATTATTTCGAAGTAATACAAATACCAAGTTTATAACTTTGGTGCTTATAAAGTGATGAGAGAAACTAGTGTTTAAGTGTTCCCCATAGGTTCATAACGCGGTAATCCTAGCTATAACAATTCTTTCCTAGGGTCTTGCATGCAAAGTGGTAAGTTATATGTCCCTAATTCCTTGGTCCGGCAAATAGAAACTTTCACTCCGTACCTTGGTACGACTACGTGTGTCTACTTTACTAATTCATACATTTACCTCATATTAAGCATCATATTCAATGCATGGCTAAGTTACTACTTTGCACCAATTGGAACTAGCATATAAGATAGTGTATACTAAATTTATGTTGACAATTCTTTTCCTATCAACTACCTCCTTGGTCTGGCAAGTAAGAATAGGGCAAGTTCTAACGCGTGCACTCGTTAAAAAGACTTCTAAAAGAAAGGATTATCGATAAATGCAAGAAACTATTCTAGAATTGTTATTTAGCTTGTTTTACCTTGTTAAATACCCATGGTTCCCACAACCCTAGTTGTGTATTTAGTTACCCATGCTTAGAAATACACATTCCATAGTTATTAAAGAAGAATTCATGTACTCACTTTTACAAGTTTGAAGAAAATCCAGAAAAAACACTTGAATTAAAAAAATATCTTGAGAATCAATTTCAGAAACTTGAAGTAATTCCGAAAATAAAAAGTTCAACTTCCAATAACAAGAGATTGAAAAATAACAAAAAGTCTAACCCCAAAAATGAGGTTTTTAACACTATTTGTAATAATAAAATCATAAATTAAAATGAGTTCTAAATAAGAAAAGACTGTCCAGAAACACGTTTTCAATTGACGACACCACTGACGGTCCGTCGATGGAATGACGGACTATCGACTGCATCCGTCGGTCCACACTTAGCATCTTCTTCAAGCCTCCAACTCGCACCATCTAAGATTCAATCGACGTACCAACATCACGATCCGTCGATGCACTTATGGTCCGTCGGTGCATATCGTCGTTCCATACTTAGCACTTTTTTCAGCCTTCATCCTAGCATATTCTCTGATCCAATCGACAGACAAACCCACGGCCATCGATACATCTACGGTCCATTGATGCCTCAGTTGTTCCATACTTAGTTTTTCTTCAACTTTAGGTACTGGGACTACTCTCTGATCTGATCGACAATTTGCCAGGACAGTCCGTCAATCAATCGACGGATCATCTATCCTTCCTTAACCCCATGCTTGGTCAAAATTCACAGAGTTACTTCTAGATTCTTGGAACTCCAGTCGACGACCACCACCTACGGACCGTCGATGGAACGACGGGATGTCGATGGCTTCGTGGGTCACCTCTTCTGCACAATCTTTTGCATTTCTATTTTAGACGACTTTACTGCAAAACACAGATAAAAACCATTAGAATTACCACAAAAAGGCCCTATACACACACTCAACATAAGTAAAAAGCATTCGAAGTACTATGAAACCACGGTACATCAACACCCTCAACTTAAATTCGTTGTTTGTCCTCAAGCGACACACTATGACTCACCACAACACCTTTATACAAAACTATCCTCTTTTAAGCTTTAGCAATCGTATAACTATCAATACCGCTTATTTTAATTTCTTTCATTCATGATATCACTATTAGGTTCACTCATATGGATCAGACCATGTCACAAACTCACCACGCTGACACCTCTACTCTTTTATCTTTCACAAAGGCACCAATTCTCCAATATTGTAACTAGTGTTCACATTTCAAAAGATGTCCTCCTTTTTCACACGGTGGTATCAAATTTGAGTATGAGGATCATTGTTCAACACTCACTCTCATAACAACTTCACACCTAGTTGATACTTGTCACCATAGGCTTGCCCATATTTTCACTGCTTTAACTTCACCATATTAGACTCTTAGGATCACGATAGGACTTTCTTGGCTTGTAACATAGGCTCATGGTCATTTAGGGTAAATATGGATGCATTTAGCGACTTGTTGCCCTCCTTGACATTATGGCTAAGCGTCCTACCTTTTCATCGTTTATTATGACCTACTCTTCTTTTTCTTATATTCTTTGCCTTGCTTGTCTCCTTTCTTTCTCCTTTTGTGCAAATGACTCTTCTTTTATTTATATTTTTATTTTCAAATTTTTCATTTGATTTGAACATTGATTGAGTCATTCAACCCCACTTTTCGGAACATTTCTCATAATAGCCACCCTTAACTTATAGATTTGCCATATGTCGAGGTACACAATACCCAAGGTTGGATAAGGGACAAGACGAGATTTGTTTCTTCATTAGCCACCTGCAACTTATGTTTTTGGCATATGTTGAGTTTCACTTGTCCAAGGAGGGACAAGGGCCAACACATTATACCCAGAAACGATGAGTTGGGGTACAAATGAAAGGTCCATTGTAAGGTCAAATCATTTAGATCAAAAAGGGATTAATTTCATTTTTCTTCTTTTATTTAGGCTAAAGATTGGCTATTATGAACAAGGGCCTATAATCCTTTCCTAATTGTCTAACACAAATTACTTTTTACATGACTAACCAGGCAAGTTCTAGCTAGGTATCAACAGTGGACTATTCAACTTTTCTCACACTCTCTTAACACCTCATTACTCTAACAGATTATCGGACACCTAGTTCGAGTCTTAGATTGAGGGTCATGCAATGGTGTATGTCTATGTCATTGTTAGAGCCAACACATTCAACATTCACTTTGCCTAATCATGCAAGCATTCTCTTTAGAACAGGATATCATTGTATTTAGCCATCATGTTTCTGATTTCACATTCATACTTTGTACAAGATACTAAAAATGCGTGTTCAACAGTAAAATAATCAGTATCTTAGGACAAAAAAACACAGGCAAGAAAACCTCAAGAGAGGATCGTGAGTTGGGCTACTCAAATTTCACCCTAGCATTCACTTTCCCCTTCCCCACACCTAAGAAGAATGCATGCAATTGTCCCCAAAGCATAAGAAATATAAAACAAGGTGGTAGGTGAAGCAAACCTGAGGTGCATAGCGCCGACGATCAACACGTTGGCGGGTCCGGTTGCCCGAAAACCGCTCCATCAGTAGTAGTGACACCATCAGTAGTGTCCGCAGCAGTGTCAGCACCCTCAGTGGTGCTGCTCTCAACAGTCTCCAATCGGGAGCTAGACGCCCCAGCAGCCAACTCGTGCAACCTCATCTGTCGGGCTTCCTCATCTACCAATGATGATCTCCTCGCGGCCTCCAACTCAGTGCACTCGTTCTTTCGTGCCCGAACCTCCTCTCTCTCTCTCTAAACCGTTGCCTCTTGGCACGCTCACGTGGTAGGGGCGGCGGTGCAGTAGAGGTAGTGAACTGTGCATCAAGCACCGCATTCTCAGTAGGCTCTGCATGTGTGGCCTCAGACTCGGGCACTCGCACATCCAAAATTGCGTCCACATTATCCCTCAGACTCACCACGCAGCCTGGAGAGTCGTCAAATCAATAGTGAGGGTTGGCCGAGCGAGGATTCTCAAATCAAACGCATCGACGTGCTGGTGGACCGCCAGAATCTGCCTCTCAATATGCTGGGCAACCTTCTTCTCAATCTGTTCCTCAGCCTCGGAAATAAACTTTTGCATCCAAGGCTGGATATGATGCAACAATGTGGACATCTGGGCCTCTAGCTTCTATACCCTAGCAATCGGAACAAGTGTAGCTGATGGTATAAATCGGGAGTAACTCGGCGCTCCACTATTGGGCTGGGCAAACTCAACCTGGGTTGTGCCGGTAATCTCAGAAGCAGCATGATCACCCCTTGGTCTTGCTCTACCATATATGCGAGGTTCTCGCCCAACGGCTGCACCTCCACTCGGGGTTCCCTAGTTGGTGATGCCTCATTGGCCTCATGCCAAAAGAACTTTTTCACATCATGCATGAACTTTTTCCTTTGATGAAATGACAAGTCGATGGTAATATGTCTCTAGCCAAATAATTCGCAAAATTGGCGAAGCATGCAATCAAGTCAAGGGAAGCGGCCGAAACATGCTTATCAGGGAAAGTATCATCAAATTCAGCTTTTTCACCCAACTCTCGCATAGCCTTATCCTCTAATCGGGACAAGTGATCGACAACCTGATTTTCGGTCCCGTTTTCTATCTTTCACTTCAAAGTCAAATTCTTGCAACAGTAATACCCATTTAATTAACCTTGGCTTTGCATCCTTTTTTGCCATCAAATATCTCAATGCAGAATGATCAGTATGCACTATGACTCTCGTGCCAAGCAAATAGGAGAGAAATTTCTCGAAAGTGAAAACCACCGCAAGGAGCTCTTGATCAGTCACAATATAGTTCCTTTGAACTTTATTAAGGGCCTTACTTGAGTAATAAATGGGATGATGGATTTTATCCCTTCATTTACCAAAAACTACACCAAGAGAAACCCCACTATCATCACACATCACCTCAAATGGTTTACTCCGATCTGGAAAATTATTGTGGGCGCAAACACCAACTTGTCCTTCAAATCACCAAATGCCTTCAGACAAGATTCATCAAAATAAAATTTATACTCTTTCTCAAGTAACCTGCACAAAGGATGTGCAATCTTTGAAAAATCCTTGATAAACCTCCGGTAGAAGCCCGCATGCTCAAGAAAACTCCTCATACCTTTTACAGAGATGGATGGAGGAAGTCTGTATATCACCTCAAGTTTTGCTCAATCAACCTCTATACACTTCTCTAAGATGCGATGACCCAATACAATACCCTCTTTCACCATGAAGTGACATTTCTCCCAATTTAACACAAGGTTGCAATCTCCACACCTTTTAAGAACCTCGGCGAAGTGACTCAAACAATGCTCAAAGGAGTCGCCAACCACAGAAAAATTATCCATAAACACCTCAATAGTGTCTTCCACCATATCAGAGAATATTGGTATCATACATCTATGAAAAGTAGCTGATGCATTCCACAACCCAAACGGCATCTTCTTGAACGCGAAAGTTCCAAAAGGGCAAGTGAAGGTGGTTTTCTCTTGATCCTCCGGTGCAATAGAGATCTGGTTATTACTCGAATAACCATCAAGAAAACAGTACCACCCCATCAAGCCTATCCAACATCCGATCCATGAAGGGCATCTGAAAATGGTACTTCGCAGTCCATGCATTTAACTTCCGATAATCCATAGAAACTCTCCATCTTATCTCCGGCCTCATCGGAACAAGCTCATTCTTCTCATTGGGGAACACAGTCATTCCCCCTTTTTTGGTCAGACACTGAACATGACAAACCCAACTACTATCGGCAATCGGATATATGACCCCGTCATCCAACAACATAAGAATCCCCTTCTTCACTACCTCTTGCATAGGTAGATTTAACCATCATTGATGCTCTATACTTGGCTTATGATCGGGCATAAGTTTAATTTTGTGTGAACAAATACGGGGTGGAATCCCGATAATGTCCGCAATAATCAAACCAATGTCTCTTGTGCACCTCTTCAACACCTCTACAAGACACTCCACTTGCTCCACATTCAAATCCGACGCTATGATTACCGACAAAGTGTCATCTTTCCTCAAGAAAAATGTATCTCATATGAGGTAGTAGAGCCTAAAGCTCAAATTTTGGGGCCTCCTCATAGATGGTTTCGTGGGTGGAGACTCGCGATGTTTCATATCTAACTCCAACTTCTTTATTTTGAACCAAAAATCACTCGATCAAGTGCAGCAACCAATGACAAATAATCTTCAATACAATCACTCTAAAAATTCATAATCATTGCCGCTAGTTCCTCAACACCAAGGCGCTCCTCTATTTGTACCTCGGACAACCCTCTAGGGTATCGCAGATACCGATTGGATATCACCACTCTGACTCATGGACCTACAAATGTTGAAAGTCGCTTCTTTATTGTTCAACCAAAACTTCATTTGCTCATTCTCCATATCAACCAAGGCAAGTCCCGTAGCAAGGAACGACCTCCCATGAATAATAGGCACCTCAAAGTCTACCTCACATTCAAGAATCACAAAAATGGCCGCAAAAATAAATGACTCCACTTTCACTAGCACATCATGGAGTATCCCAATAGGCCTATTCACCGTTAAATCGGCCAACAATAGTCGCATCGCAGTGGGCTTTGGGTTACCCACACCCAACTTCTTGTAAATAGAGAGATACATGAGATTAATGCTTGCCCAAAGATCACATAATGCTTTAGAAAAGTGTAACAACCCGATTGTACATGAAATAGTGAAAGAGCCTGGATCTTCTTTTTTTTGTCACAAGAGACCTTGTAGCAATAGCACTGCAGTGTTGCATCCGATCATCATACTCAACACTAACCGATCTTATTCTAGTGACCATATCTTTTATGAACAGTGCGTAACCGGACATTTTTTGAAGAGCTTCTATTAAAAGAAGCATTGATGGAAAGCTATTTCAACATAGTAATAAAAGGCCGGTACTTGCCATCCTCGGTCTTCTTCACCAACCTTGGCGGGAATGGTAGTGGTGGACTAGGAATGGGGCTTACCTTTTCGGGTACCTCTGCTTCTTTCCCCGATTTATCTATCAACTCACCACTGACTTCCGCTACCTCATCATCCCTGCTCATCTCATCTTCTATGCAAGACGGCATAGATAGATCAATTGTTTTCTTATAACCTCGAGTAGTGACTGCCATACAATGTCCATCATTTTTTGAGATTTTGGACAGCATTTATAGTAAGAGTACCCGGTTGGCGTGGGTTCAGAGTAGAAGACAATTGGGTCATTTGCAACTCAAGATGCTTGATTGAGATTGCATGTGCATCAACCTTTTGCCTGATATTCGGTAAATCAATTCTCAACTCTTTGGCGTGCTCATCACTAGCATCAAACCTCCTCATCATCTTCTGAAACATATCCTCAACTCGCGCCATACTACCTCCACCATCCCTTGGAGCAACTTCCCGATTTTGAGGTGGAACATAGGGCCTACTCCGATCGTTTTTGTTACTATAATTATTCCGATTGAAGTTTTTATCGCGGTTGTAGTTGCCATCTCGAACATAGAGACCCTCTCGATTGTAATTCCCATAGTTTCGACCTTGTTTTCCTTGACCTTGGCGCCAATTCTCCTGATTGGAGCGTTGGGCGTTCAGTCAGAAACCCCCCGTCTTCTCACTTACTATATAAGAGTCTTCCTCATAGTAAAATTAATCTACCGGCGGTGGTGTCTTAGCCAAATAATTCACCGCATTCACTTTCTCTGCATTGCCAGTGACATGTTTCAGTACTAACCCAAGCTCAGTCCTCATTTGACCCATCTCCTCATGAATCTCATCTACGTTCGGGTTGTGTGTAGCTTGCACTACAAAAGTGTTTCTCCAGTCTCCGACTTCCTAGTGCTCCAAGCCTTGTTATTTCGGAGATTTTCTCCAACTTCTCCACAATCTCGGCATAAGTGCACTCACCATAAGAACCACTTTCAATAGTATCGAGTACTTTCATATTGTTATCATCTTGCCCCCTATTGAAGTACTCTTTCAACGATTCATCATCAATGCGGTGGTTTGGGACACTTCTCATAAATGAGGTGAACCTATCCCAAAAACTACTTATCGACTCCCCAGGCAATGCCACAAAGTTATTCACTCTATATTTATGGTTGAGGTTTTTTCGACACCGGATAGTACCCTGCTAGGAACACATCCCTCAACTGCGCCC
The DNA here is from genome assembly GCF_001406875.1 of Solanum pennellii. NCBI lineage: Eukaryota > Viridiplantae > Streptophyta > Magnoliopsida > Solanales > Solanaceae > Solanum > Solanum pennellii. Next base: position 28,366,101 of record NC_028637.1, on the reverse strand, counting down.
AAGTATAGATCGAGTTAAAGGGAAACTCGGTAAACCAAATTGCGACCTCTCCCGTCAGTAAGAGAGGGAACACCCTTAACCCGATGACATCCATGTCTATGTCCGACCTCCCTACATAACTCTTGCACACCAACCTCAGTTTGGCGATGTGAGCATATGAATCCTCAGATGGTAGCCCCGAAAAACAAACCTCTAGCAGTGAGCATCTGCATCAAGCTACTAGTTACCACAAATGAATGATATTGTGGTAGAGGAGGTAGGACAAGAGGTCTGTCCGAGTCAGTGATGTTGACATTGCCCATATAATTCTCTTGAGTGCGTATGGGAGGAGGTCATCTCCTCATAGATCCTTCACCAGGGTTCTCCACGATCACTTGATTATGAGCATCAACCGGTTGAGGAGGTTGGCGGTTGATATCATCACCAACATTAGCAAAATTGTGTAGATTGTTCATTATGCGGAGTGTACGGGTCAGTTCTGGATCAAATGGAAGCAGTGGTTCTCCCGGACTCCGTGTACTTGGCATACACTAGAGCTAGACATGAAAGACACAATAACAAAGAAAAAAGTAAAATTAGGAAATTATTGACTAATAATCTACTTCTCAACATATAAATTATACATGTGTTTTTGAGAGGTTATAACCCTATAAAAAATTGTCAGTAATATTTTATCCAAATATGATATGAAATGTATTTTTAATCTTAAAACGAAAAGGATTTGATTCTAAGTGTTCACAAATATTGTTTTTAATTCTTTATTTTACTATAGTTGTTCAACACCAAAGTCTTTATAAAAGATATGTAATTGTTTAAATGTCTATATTTGTATTTTTAAAAAATTGTCAAAACATTATATTCATTAATTGCGATACTTTATCTCCTACTTAAGGGCGCTATATACAAAATCTAAATATGCTACATGTTTTATAAATAGTAGCGTACTTGATAAGTTGAATAAAATATAAAAACTCATCTCTTGGAGTTCAATGAAATAATGTATGTTGCTCAAATAATTTGGATTAAATGATGTCTTTGCAGGTCCCTTATTCAAAATCGTACACAGTCGATGATACTACTTTGATAGCTAAAAGACATATTTTATTGTTTATATTTTTATCCATATGGTTAAAAACTTTATTGTTTTTGGGACATTTAATCTAAAGAATATAAGGAGGTAATTATTTCCTTAATATGTCATTTATATTGATTCATCCTACAGTTAGGGGTAATTCATTGACTCCAATTTAACTTTTGAACCCCTAAAGTTTGATTAACGTTGAGTACAATCCTTACCATCCTACTACATTCCTTTATTTTTTGAATGTCACTAATCGATTGAATTCCTCCATAAGATAGAAAGTTGAATATATAAAACTCCAAGGTAGAGTTGAACCATCCTAACTTTTGAACAATGACAGTCCTTTGTTGCACATCTCATGGATCTTTTACCCACTGAACACTCTATAAAGATTAAAGTCATATATTTTATAAGTTTAAAATTCTAAACTACATGACACCAATAATCTTATGATTACATCAAACTCTTGATTAACATATCTTTACTTCAAAATAATTATCAAAAGCATAAACATAAACAACAAAGTTTAAAACATGTACGCACAAAAAAAGCATAAATTAATGACTTTTTCATTAACATACAAGAATTTTTACTAACAAAATGGAACATAAAGGAAAAATAGAGCTCGGTAAATGAACATTGTTTCATTAAGAAATTAGTCCATTTACTACCTAAAGTTTAAAGGAATAGATCTTATTCACAAGTGTGTTGATAAAAAAACAATGGTATTAGTCAGTCACTCAACATGAGCAAAGTACACAAATATAATCTACAGAAGAAAAAGAAGAAGAAGAAGAAGAAGAAGAAGAAGAAGAAGAAGAAGAAGAAGAGTAGAAGAAGTTTAGAATTATCGTTGTTTTAAAATAAGAGGAAATTCCTATATTTATAAACAACAAAGGGTAGTATCAATAAATGCTTATTGTTCCTTATCATGAATGTCACAACTCCTTCGTTAATTCACAATTTTTTTTATAAAGTCACAATATTTCATAAAAATTGCATCTCTTAAAAAAAAATCGCAACTCTTTATTACATTTGCAACTCTTCATAAAAGTCACAACTCTTTATTAAAGTTGCAACTTTTCACAAAAGTTGAAATTCATCATAAAAGTCGTAACTTTTTATAAAAAGTCATAACTTTTGTAAAAGCTGCAACTTTTCATAAAAATTCACAATTTTTTTTTGTAAAAGTCACAACTTTTTTATGAAACGGAAGGCTAATTTTAGAAATAAATAACTTAAAAGAGAATTCTTATTTGTGGTTGCGCCACATAAGCGGGCCTAAGATTCTCTTTTATATAAATATATGATTATATTTATTGTGTGTATTTTACTCTATTATATTAAGACAGACACATTTTCATACTTGAATGGTTGTTACATTTTCGAAGAATTATAACTTTTCATCTGAGTTGTGAGTATTTAAAAGGGTTATGACTTTTCTATGGGGTTGCGACTTCAAAGAGTTGTAACTTTTTCAAAGGGTTGTGAAATTTTCGAAGAGTTATGACTTTTCTTATGAGTAGTGACTTTTCCAATTGGTTTTGAGTTTTCTAAAGGGTCGTGGCGTCATTTTGATAAGGCGTAGTATGTAGTTTTTTACACAATACCCTTTGTTGGCTATAAAAAGAGGGGTTTCCTCAATTTTTTTAAATAGATTTTTTAAAGAAAATATTCATTATTCTTGTTCTTCTTCTTAAAGATCCTATTTAGTATATCTTCTATATCTTTATGATGGAACAATATGCACATACTATTACTGCAAATTTTAAAAATAAATTATGGGGTTTCCTCATATTTTAAACAACATTTAAAAAATATTTTTACTTCTTCTTTTCTTAAAACCTCAGGATTGATTTATAGACGTGGAAAATATCAAAGGTTAGTGAAATTAGTATATTCGTTAACATGAATGTTAAATTAATATAATATTCCAAATAAAAACATCAAATTTAGTACATCTTCTATATTTTATGATAATATTTATATTATATTAAAAGTAAGAACACTAACAATAAAATAATAACGTAGTACCACACTAAAGAGAAGTGAGGAAAAAGTATATTGAAAAGGTGTAATTATGAGTTCTTAATAGTGATTTTTTTTAATAATGTTTACTTTATATTTAAAAATAGTGTGCTAGCTTGTTTGACATTCACGTGCAATGCACGTGCCTCAAAACTAGTAATCAATAAATATGCGTACTAACTAATTATAAAATTACTAATTAATGAATGTCATTTGTCCAATTTGGGCACTCATCACTTGTCTTCATGTGTGTGTGCACACTCTCTATCCCATGTTATTGTATGTAGTATATTTATTCCGTTTGCAATTACTTTTGGGGGTGGGGGTGGAGGGTGGAGTAATAGGACATAGTTAAATTTAGGTGTGTCTTTAAAATTTTTGTTATAGTCTACAGGGGTACTTGCGCCTTATCCCTATTATAATTTATGTAAAATCTAGTCCATTTATCTACCCAATTTATTAGCACCATAATCTTTCTATATATTGCAAGGAAAAATTTATCCCCTATAAATAGTGATGGTCTTACTATATAATTAGCAGAACATTGAGAATATTTGTCTTTCGCTTAGTAACTAAATGTGGTCAGCTACAACTTCTCATTGGAACTCCATTACTTTATATTTTTAATGTTTTGTGATTCATGTAACCTCTATGTAACGACCCGCAAGTACCCCTAGAAGTTAGGGAGAACCCTTGGTTCGTCACAAGGCGTACTTGACCTTAGCGGTCTTGTACAAGCCCTTTAACTATCGTTCACAACATAGGACATGAAATGTAGTACGGAATTAAATATACTAAGTATGGCATATACAAAAACATGCAAAATGGGACATTTTAGTAAAAACACATTTTCATGTCAATTAAGAAAAATATTCATGAATATTGAAGTAAAACAACATAAAAATCATCACTTAACACTTAGAGAAAGATTTCCATAATTTTAACACAAAAAAGACCATTTTACAGTAAGCTTTCAAAATGTTACAGTGAACTTTTTTTTAACATTACAGTGAATCATTTTATTCCAAAAACAGTGAATTCCCAAAGCTAAACCAAGAGGAAATGAACTAATTTCCGTAGGAGTTACCCTAGTTAAGGTTATCCTAAGATTCACTAAGATATGATATGAAGGAAATGCATATACACCTCCTTCAATATACACTTAACTGATCCTCAAGATTGCCCCTTCTAGGCTTACTCACCTCGGGAGAACAAGCCCCCACTAACAAAACATTAGAAGAACAATGAAACAACACACCAAGACATCCATTTCGGAATTCCTACTTAGTGCAATGAGTAGATGGTGTCCCATTCCACCACCTACCTTAAGTAGTACTCTCTTTTAGAAGACTTAGTACTTTCAATTCATATAACAATCACCAAGACTCCCCTCTCTGAATGCCTACCTAGTGCAATGGATATATAGTGTCCCATTCTACTACATATCCTAAATAGCACACTCTTTTAAAAGACTCATCACTTTCATTACTTTTGTGGGGTTATGTTAACCGACATAGACCATGAGAGCTAGACATGGAATCCATATGCATCCCTTATAGGAAAAGGGTCCCCCCACTTGCCTAGAGTAAGCTCTTTTCTTCTAGCTTTTACATGGCTTTCCCAATATCTGCACCTATGTGGGCGCATAGTTAAGGGATTAGGAGATTACTACTAAGTAACTCATTCTCTACTAACGAGGAGTACTTATCTTAAGAGGTACATTGGAATACGACATCTCAACTCACGAAGTGTAGCCACCTCTCCTTCATATCCCCTCGGTGCTAGGCATGACTCCCCATAGATTCTCAACATTATATACTATAGGTAAAGGATAACTAGTGAACACAATATCTCAACTAAAAAAGGGCATTCATCCTCCGACCTATCTTAGAAAGGTCTTAGGATGTAGTGAGGTTTCTAGTAAACACATCATCTCAAATCACGAAGAGTGTTCACCACAAAACTCCCCTTTCGACTTAACTTAGCTTTATTCATTCATTCAAGTGTGCGTCTGTACATGTGAACACATCTTGCATATAAACATCATTTCATTTACATTAACTTCTATACATGGTTAGGCCTTCATCATCACATTACACACTTTAACATGCTCAATTTATACACTTCATTTAGACATAATCTATGTAAAACATACAATTCAAGTTTCATAATGCATATCAACATGAACCTCATCATTATAACTTCTTTTAACAAACAGAGCCTTCAAGTACATATTAAAAATTTATACAAAATACAACCTAGTAGAACAAGTGAACACCACCACCAAGAAGGTGGACCATACCACTCAACAACATTTTACAAATAAAGTTATAAAATAAAACAAACTCACCATTTAACCAAGCTTTCACCACCTATAATTAATTCTTCGATAGGTCATCATACTATCAACCTTAGGGCAGTAACTAAAACATATTAACAACAAAAGGAAACCAATGTTCAAACTCTACACAATCATGCTCATTTAACCATTTCTTAAGTCAAAGTTTGATAAAATAGTTTAACATGTTTTCATTGATGTTTTAGCATTAAAATCACCAAATAACTTTAAAAACATCATATTTAAATAAATTAAAATATTTTCATGGAAGACCATTATTTAGAACTAAAGATAGGAGAAGTTAGGGTTTAAAACCCTTTTTGAAACTTCATTAGAAAGGACTACCTGAATGGAAGAGAGTTCAAGGATGACTACCATATCTCAAATATAAGAAACCACAATGATTTTTATGAATAACACGACCACCAACATCCCTACAAACTCTTTCTTGATTTCTAGATTCTATGGAGTTTGAGAGAGAATTTTAAGAGAGGGGGGTTTTGGGTTTTAGGAAATGAAGTCTTAAATCAGGTCTTAGGATTTGAAACACTTTAATATACCGTAAAGACCCTAAAAGTATCATCCAAGGTTCATAAAAAACATGGGGTGAATTTACCAAACATCCTAAGTCATTACAAGAAAGTGACAGCTTTTGGCAGTCTTCACAGAGGGATCCAACCAACAGACCGTTTGTCCATCAATGGCCCATGGGTTGTGGTAGTTGGTTGGGTTTGAGACTCTCAAAACATGTAGACCTGAAGGTCCAATCTACGGACAGAGTCGATGAGACGTTGGTTGGACCACTGGCCGTTGATTGGTCTTTTTGGTGGACATTACCTAGGTATTCTTGGGTCCTAGTCTTGGGACCTTCTCTAGCGCCCCTTGTGAGTCCTATGTAGGTCATACCCGGACGTTAAACTGCTAAACATAGTCGTCTAGCTCTTGGTATTATCTCACACCAGTTTCAAAGAAAACGAACACGTAAAACTCACTCAAACACATGAGATCATACAAGCACTATCAAAGGCATATCTTCCGAACATCATGGACGTTCTTTGATGTTTAACCTCCAAACTTCACACACTGCCTAAGAACATCAATACAACTCATTTAAACAAAAAAATAACTCAAGAAAAAATCTTGAAGCTCTAGTTCACCTTAGTTCATTTTAAGGTGTTACACTCTTAGTCATTTATCTACCAAATTTACTACCGCATAGTCTTTTTATTCATTGCAAGGAAAATTTGTCTCCTATAAATAGTGACAGTCTTACTTTTTTAATAGTACTTTGGAAGTAATTTCCCCTTTTTAGTGACTTAATTGGTGAGTCATATTCAAACATATTGGTCATAACTTCTCATTTAAACTCTATTACGTAACGATCAGGTTCCATCGTTATAGAAAAGACAATGGGGGAAATTTTGAGGTTGGAAAACTTATTTGTAGTATTTTGAATTTTGCCAACCTAGACCAGAGTTTGAAGAAATTGGTGGAATTACTGTGACGGGATATCTAGTACAAACAGGGTAATTTATTAATAATTTTGATTTAATGAGGGGGTAGATAACTCATTAAGGGATTCGTACGACTTTATACAATTGAACTTGGGCAAGTAGAACTGCGGGAAATGATCTTAGCACGAAAGAGGTTTTTTGAGTGCCTTCGGGTAAAGGTGTTTTGTGAAATGGGGTCTTGAAATTATTTAAATAGGTCAATGTTTTGTGCAAGCCGCTTTGGTATTTGATTTTGTCATTATGGAGGGGCCTATTTGGCAGGCCTGACGCGACTTAAAGTCGTAAATAAACCCTAAACGACTGTATTATGCACTTTTTGATTTTTAGAGCTAAAGGAACGAACCCTATGCAATTTTCTACAATTTTCTACCAATCATAAGACTAAAGGGAAGCTTTTTACTCCCCGAATCCATTTTTTGATCTGTTTAACGTAATAGAATGACTAATTATTAATGGGGAGGGTTTTGAATAGCAAACAAATGTGGAAAAACTTTAGATTTGATACTTGGGATCATGAGCATGATCTAGGGTTTTTAGAATTGTTAGTAATTAGGGTAATTAATGATTGTTTATTGAGTCCCGCATTATAATTATTATTTTTAAACTAAGAACAAGTAGGACGAATCCATATATGAAAGAATTTGAGGTTTCAAGCTTGTTTCGAGATAGGTGATGGTTGTGATTCTATGATATGTCGGTTTGTGGTTCATTGTGATGCATGTATGTATGAGAACGTTGCATTATTGATCACACTTTCAGAAAGTTAATATGAACGAATACCTATATGCCATGAATCACTTCTTTACTATATGATACTTAGAATATATTTGTTCTTGTAATTGCCATTTGTGGAAAGGATCGGGTTAAATGTTTTTGCATAACTAATTGGGATTAGTTGTCATAGTTCTGGATAAAGATGGAATTGATTGTCAAATTTTTACATAACTATTAGATTAGGTGACAAGTTCTCGTATACTAACAATTTAAGTTTGGCTTCCATGAGAGGACCAACTACTTGACACAATTTTCTATCTTGAGAATTGTTAAATTGTATGTTGTTCATATATATTGATAATATTGTATATGTTTGATACTTTGCATGTTTATGATGTTTGTATTGACTTTCTTATATTACACTTAATGGGATAGACACGTGGTCCCATCGGTAAATTGTGGTTGTTTCTGATACTAAACTTGCTCTTATTTTTGTTGAGTACACGACATATTCTGCTATTGAAAGACCTTGTCGTGAAGATCGGTGATGTACGGTTTGGGTCGTAGCACATTATTTCACTCATTATTCTATCTTTCTATGTCTTCTAACTCATGTAACCCATATATCATTGATCTACCAAATTTACTACCCCATATTCTTCTTATTCATTGCAAGGAAGAATGTCTCCCATATAAATAGTGATGGTCTTACTTTGATAACACAATGTTGGAGTAATTGTGATTTATTTGTGACTTAACGTGGTCAGCCATATTGTCCATAACTTCTCCTTGAATTTTATTATTTTACTAATTATTCTATCTTTTGATGTCTTGAAATCATGTAACCTCTAGGTCATTTGTCTATCAAAGATACTACTCTATAATATTCCTATTCATTAAATAAAGAATGCCTTCACTACGTATAACGAAGATCTTTTTCGATGTATAAGAAATATAGAGCGCATAAAAATGAGTAAATAAAAGTTCTTATTAGTTGAAGGAAGATGTTCTTTTTATGAAGCTTTGGATTCAAATCTTGTCTCATATTTTTTTACTTTTACTTGGAGATTGAGGTATGTTTTGCGGAGAAGACGAATTAAGAAACTGTTGCTAGACTGGTGAAAAACCTTGTTGTCGTGGGCTTAAATCTCTTTAAAAAGAGCAACTTATCTAATCATGTCTCAACCAGAAAATTTATTTTTAATTGTAATTTTGTAATTTCACCAATAAAAACAACATGACTTTTCCATATAAATATATATAATCCTTTAATAATAAACTTTTATTTTTCGGACAGAAACTATATTATCTAATAAGTTGAAGAATATCTAAGCATAAACCTATGTTTGTTTTCTCTATTCCCGTTTTACTGGCATTTTTTTTGCTTACGACCATGTTATGAAATTTTCTTTTGAATTGTAGGTCTATTATAAATAATATTCTTATGACACAAAAATATGAGTAAAATATGTGTACATCTTAATTATTACTTTCCTCAAACGCACCTATGTGATTACACGGAATGTTCTTTACTAGAAAAATCGACTTATAACAGGTATGAATAAACTCATCTTTTGGATTGTAGATCAATTAGAAAAAATTCTTTATCTCGCAAAAATATGGATAAGATATGTGTATATCCTACCTCCTAGATTCAACTGTAAGATGAATATGTTTTTCAATACTAAAATTTGATATTGGGCAAGACTTCATTTTCATCAAGGTGTGGTGATATAAAAAAAATTGATCACAAATCTTGAAAAATTGCCTTATAAATAGTCATGGTGATCGTCAAAAATTTGTTTTCAAACCTTGATGAATCACCACAATATATTCAGCATTAACGACAATATCATATTATTTAATTTATCTCTTGATATATTTGGGATAGTTCAGAAGGAAGTGGAACTCCCTACTAGTACAGTTGAGCTCTCTCCATTTATACTTTGTAATTTCATCATTCTCTTTCTATTAAACTAAAACTATTCTCTTGAAAACTCAACGATATATTTATGTGTGTGTAGAAGTTTTCAATCCCATTTCAACGGAATGTTTTTTCTTTACTAATCATGAATAGCTCTATTCTATCAGTTGAAATCTCTTGTTTTGAGAGGGTTAAACACGGTGAAGTTTGGCATTTTAGCTAAGCAACTTTTTGGTGAATTAACCAATTATGGGATAACGAGTTATGAACATGTATAAGTTGTATCTACGAGAAAGAAAGTCGTGAAGGCCACTACAATGGAAATTTGGAATGCTAGTTTATCCACTAATATATTCTTAAATTCATTTGAAGGTTAGTTAATATTTCTCTTTTTTCACCTTTCTAGTAAGGTTGTAACTTAAAGAACTCTTAATTACCATTCTTATACTTCATTATCCTAATCTAGGAAGTCTTTCTTTTTGCTCCCATTATTTGTCCTCAATCAACTGAAATATTTCTATTTTAGAGTTATCCCAATACATTGTTAGTAAATTATGAGAAAGCATCTCACCTATATTTCTTTGCACTTCTCAATTGTTATTGTTTTAATCAGCGGCGGACCCACACTATACCGTGGGGGTGCACATGCACCCAGTAACTTCGAAAGGATCTTACATATATATGTATATCTATTTTTAAAAAATTGCAGAAATTAAGATATAGTTAATACTATACCCATAAAAACATAGAAGTGCCCTTGTGCAATCTGTAGAAAGTAGATATACCACCGTCTAGACAAGTGTTTGAATCCCACTTAAGCCTCTTTTTATTTTAAGTTTAGCTAGACCTTATATTCGAGTAATGTTTATATTGGTGCACCAAAAGTTTTCAAATCCAGGGTTCACCTCTAGTTATTATACTATTGTGAAATACCTATAACCATACAAAATAATAAATTATTTGAAATGTACTTCATCTCCATTAATGACTCATTGTCCTTCACTTGCAAGATAATTTTGTTACTTAAATAGTATTGCTTATAGAGAGTAAGGTACACCAATATTGAAGAGGGAAGATAAGTTAAGGTAAGAATTCTTCATATTCCCTTTAGCTAATAATGAATGAGAACATGGTCATTTTTCTCGAGATGATAATTTTTTGCCCATCTAATTTGTTGCACGAAATACCTTTTATAGCTAAAAAAAGGTTGAAGGTATAGTCAACAAGTTGGAGACCTGGCATCGATCTATGATCCTCATCCACTTTTACTTGGTTTCACATTCTTCATGCAAGGCGATTCAAACCAAAGGTAGAATTTTGTACCTTTCAGTCTTTGTCATAAGTACTTGAACATGAGCAGCGTTTCAATGTTTACCTGATTCTTCTACTATATAAGTGTATTAGTTAGGGGGACATAATTTTTTAGATTTTCTTGATAACGGTGTATAGACTTTGATAGTTTAAGAGTAAATCATCCTTGGTCATTGTGCATATTGGGTGTTCATTGAGAGTATTAACAAAATCGATTCATATTGTCCTCAAAATTTTGGAGGAGCTAGGAAACTCTTCAGTATTACTTCATCTTTGGTGATCAATTAATCTCTTATCATTATCTACAATATATGGAATTTTTATTTCTTATATTCCTACACAATCAGAATGTAAGTAGATGTGAGGAACTCACAAAAATCATGGCAATTTCATACTTTAACTGTTTTAAAAATATTACATGATTGACATTTCTTTATAATATGTAATATTTCTATAATTTCCTTCATTAACCCTAAAACCCTTTTTTTAAACATCAAATTTTTGGTCATATAGACCATTTTATTTAATATCAAAAAATAAAAATAATGTTTTGGCCCAAGCCCAACCTAATCCGATTAGGATAAAGCCCACATTCATTAACCCTATCTATAAAAGATAACTTCAACTTTCTCTTTAATTAGCTCACCTTCATTTATTTTTAATATGTTGCTGCCTTGCTCACGGCTGAATGTTACACTACTCCTTATTCTCTTGTAGGTTGTACAAGCTCCCTATTCCAGCGTTATCATCTCTCTTCTTCTCATACAAGATGTTTCGGTCAACCAAGGTAACGTAACTCCTATATTTTCACTTCCTTTATTCATCACTGCTCTAACTCTTTTTGCTTATACATGTGAAAGAATTTATTGTTGAATCAAAGGAAACCATTCAGTTTCTTAAATATATATTTAAGTGAAATTTCCTTTTTTTTTTGGGCTACCCGTGGCGTTAAAAAACTTTTTTTATTTTCTATCTGCTAGCCTTCTTTCTGTTAGAAGTGTTCTTATAATAAGGTTTTTGAATGTACTTCAAGTGGGATGAAACACAAAATCTTCGACAGATGATTTCATGCACATATTGTAGCAAAATGACTAAATTGAAGTTTGTTTTCCCATTTTATGGTCTTTTTTTGTGATGATGAGTACTTCTCGGTGGATTACTAAATATAAACAGAATCTCAAGTATGCTCCAAGCCATTGTGAGTCGAATTCACAATGGATCACAATAGGGTTCAATCCGATACAACTAATGTTCACAAAAAATTGCAAAATCTCATGTAAAGCATCAGAGCTATAGAAATAGGTTGAGAACTAGGATAGAATCTTTCAAAATTGATCTTTTAAATATTTTCCATGATATCATCTATGGAAATAACTTAAAATATGTATTAATATATAACTATGATAGTCCATCATATGAGAATTACATTTATTGAGTGTAGTTAATTAATTCAACATTTGGAAGAAAACAAAGAGATTACTTAAAAAAAAGTGTTTTTACTTAAATAAGAGTGTAGGATCATTAATACAATCTCTTCCTTTTTTGTTTATGTGCAACACCAAAACATAAATTATATGGAGGAACCAATTTCGTACCCTTTTTTTAATCAAAAAGTCATTGTGTACTTAACTAAATGATTTAGGACCTTCTTATCTCTTTCCTGTATCATCCAAGGTATATTAATTGTATTCTCTACCTTGAAGTGTTAATTTATTCAGGGACATAAGAACAACTGAACGGTGAATTGATTTAGTGAGAAAAATGGATTCGGTTTCGTTACTTCTGATAATGATGGCAATGAGCTCTCTGATAATCAATTTAGTATAGATGTGAAGGTTTTCATAGTTTAGATGATGTTGAAGTTATTGAGTTTAATTTGGAATCAGGGTATGATGGTTGTAGTATTACTTTTAGTTTTATCGGTCCAGATGGTACTTATTTCAAAGAAGGACAACATTATTGTGGAGGTGCTAGTGGTTGTTGATATTGATCTTGAGGTGGGATATATAATGATGGTTAAGGTTGTTTGGGCGGTAGCAAGTATTATGGAGGTGATGGTTGATATAGTAATAGTGGTGGGAGGTATGGTGGAGGTGGAGGAGGTAGAGGAAGTGGGTATTACAAGTGTGAGTATGCTGGTTATTTTCACGGAAACATAGTCAAGGTTATGGATAGGTCAGCAGCGGTGGTGGTTACTATTGTTCAAAGACGGAGGATGTGGAGGTTGGTGGTGGTTGTTACAAGTTAGGGGAAGAAGCGTTGGTAACATTAACATCCTTTATATACATATCATTCCCACCACCTATGCCTCCATTGTCGTGCAACCATATCTCCCACCACCAGACCCTTGCCATATCCACAACCTTGGCTACATTCCCTTGTGAAATGACAATCTTGTCCACACTTGTAACACACACTTCCTCCTCTGCCACCACTACAATGCCCGTCGCCACCTCCACAATATCTCCATACCGCCTGCTTCCACCCTAACAACTTTCTCCACAAAAATATATCCCACCTAAAAATGTATATAAACCACCATCACTATAGGAATCACTTCCACCACCTCTGCGATCACGGAATCCTCTTTTGATAAGAGCACCATATGGGCCGGCAACATTGATAGCCTTTATATGGCCATCATTCCTACCCACATCGGTTTAACCGCTTCACCGTCATTTAAATTACGAAAGTCTTTAGTTATTATACTAGATTAATGAACAAAAATCTCAGCACCACCATAATCCAGAGAAGAGTGAACACTTTTTGGACCCTAAATATCTTCCCTATTCCTTTTTTCTTAGCCCTCTGATTATACCAACCTTAAAAAAGTTGATTATATGTAAAATTCATTTTAAATTTAAAACATAGACACGACCATGATAAGAAATATCATGTCCAATGAAAACAATGAAGAGCTCTAACACCTACACTTCATTTTTATTTACATTTCACACTAATAATAGTGAACAATATGAGTACAAGGGAAAAAAATAAAATATTTTTCTAAAATTTATTAAACCGAATAGTATCTATAAAAATGAATAAATTCAAAGGCATATGCATGCTTTTTCTAAATTTATATCAACGTCATGACAATTTTCTCATAAAAGTTTCTAATATAAATCTCACCATATGAATAAGTTAAATCAGTATCCAATTAGTAATTGATAGATCAAGAATTTAATTTAGGGGAAAAGTTTTTGTTGGATTCGAATTATTAACTAAAATTCAATATAAATTTTATAAAATATGTTTTATTTGTTTTAAAAAATAATCTATCTTTTAAGCGTATAAAATCAATCAACATTTTAAGACCATATTTTTCAATAAACATTTAACATTTTGAAATTCATGAGTTCTTAATAAACTGATTACTATACATATAGTTTGCACCAGATATTCTTGAACAAGATTTTATATATTACATAAATTCTCACTTTTAAATTATCTTTTATATGTTATTTTATGTTACTCTATTGATTTGACACAACACTAAATGAATTCTTTACCATTTAAATTCTTGAACTAATTATTGAGAAAACCAATTGAAATACCAGTGCTATTAAAATTGACCGATATTTTCTAATTTTATCAAAAATGGCTCATAGTATAAATGATATAGAAAAGTTACATCATCCTTTCAACAATCCTTAACCCTATTTTCTAAAAAAGTAACCCTTGGAGCTATCACAGATCTCCCTTAATGTCAACCCTTTCTCCACTTGCCTCAACAAATGTCCTGCCAGGACATTTTTTCTTGAGTCTGATGTAACCTACTATAATATCTAGTATGTAAGACAACCCGCACCGAGAAAATAACGTAGTGAGTGCAAGGGTAGAACTAAAGTTAAATATAGTAATAAACTAAATAGACAGAAGCGAAGTAAAACAAAAAAAAAAACAATATACAATAGAAACCCTTCCAAAACCTTGAAGTAACAACTACAAATATATCTACTGTGAAAAAATATAATTTCCAAAAGTGGACACCAATTGTCACACCCCGAAGCTACCCCCTGGATATAACAAGGGACCTAGGATCATTAGTGACCCAAAGTTAACGCTGAATCTGGCTTATCATGAAAATACTAAAATAGTTAAGTTAAACATCTAATGTCCGTAAAATACAATGAAGGATACCTAAAAATGGGGATGAACCTAAATGCATTAAATATAAGTGAAATAAAATAGGGTTTGTGATAACCGCAACAACCACATAATAATCACACTGAATCTACTACAATGTTTGAAAAGCCTCTAAATGAGTTGAGTTGATGGAACATGCGCCCAACTAAATCTAATAAAACTGAACGTAAAAATAATGACAAAAATGAAAGCATGTCTATTCTCCTCGATATGTGATGACTCACCTTTGAAGTTTCTGATGGTACACTAAGAATCGATTTTAAGCGTGATATGGATGTTGAGTTCCTAAACTATCATAAAAGGATGTAGCACAGAGTATGAGAAAGTACTTTGGATGTATTGAGCATGAAGGATATAGACACTTAGATGAAAAATATATATGAGCAGAACAAAGTGTAACCGAGCAATTACACAATCTGAGCAAGAATATCAATACCGGAACATATTAAAATAGTTGAGCGGAATGAAGTGACCAAGTACTAATCATGAAGAGAACATGATGAACAATACAATAATATAACTAGTGAAAACCCGGTCAAATGCACTAAGTGTCTGACTTTGGGGATACTATTAACCGAGACATAAACCACGTGATATAAAACCATGACCTCGTCTGACAGGCGATAGTTCAGATGATGTCCCGTGAGTACCATTGTTTATGGCCTTTGTCAGATTTTCTGTCAGAGTTGTTTAAGTCGGGTCCTTATTTATTGAGGCAAATAAGCTACATCCTTTGATGCCTAAGATACGTCGTTTTTTACTAATAGAAAGAGAATGAGGTGTCGGTTTCTTTCAAGAACAAGCAATAGTGTTCTTTATGATTTAGCCCCAAAATTCAAAGGACTTCTCATTAGATTTCTTCACCAAGGATGTGAGATTTCATTAGCGGGTTCCTTTCATCCATTAGGTCCCTAGAATTATGTCAGTTCCTTGATTCTACATAGATTGTATAGACCTAGGGTTTGAATAAATCGTAGGAATTTGTTGTTATTTCAGTTTCTATAGAATCCATAGTGCAAGTAACATGTTTCCTAATAAACATTGCATCAATAGTGTTTTCTCCAGACATAGAGCAGGAGGCCAACATCAATAGTGTTTACTGAGTTTGTTGTTTCATTTTTGTTTTTATATATATAAAAAACGAAAGTTATTTTTTAAAAATGTTAGTAAATTTTCAAAATTAAAATTCTAAAAAATGAAAAATTTCATAACAAAACACTAATATCGTATAAACAAATGTTATTTTAAGAAAGTGGATAGAATTTATATACCATGACTTTTATAAGAAAATGACATTAAAAAAGAAGAACTTATTTTTTTTGAACACACTCGCATTAGCTTATCTTGATTCATTCAATTCATATTCAATCAAAATATGATTTTTACCAATCTAACAACTATTCATTAATGCAAGATATGCCTACTTTAAGAAGAAAAAATTGGATGACAATTCACCAATAAATTTAGTTCCTCTAAAAACCACTCAAAAATTTTCTTTAAAAACAGAGAATGTTGAAGATGATATGGGGTTGTCATGTGTAGTGCAACATCATGGGTTAGATGGCTGCCACATTCTCAAATTCAATTTCTGATTTACGTCGATGTATTCTTCAATTTCCATATGTAGAATGTCAGGTTAAGCATCAAAGTTTAAAAGGTGTTTTAAGTGTCTAGATCAAACAAATTTTATTAATGAAGAAGATGATGACATATAAACTTACAAAGACATATTGAGATTATTAGACATAGCAAGTCAAACTAAGGGATACTCCATCTTTTTCATAAATCCCTCTTTTTTTCCTTTTTAATTTTTCTTTACTTATGATGTTCAAATATGAGTTTTCACTAATGTTTTGTTTTATTTAAAATTATATGATGATTTTTATAAAAATAGACTTTTGTAGATACAAAATATATCCAAAGATTTGTTATGTTTTCTAAATTAATAAGGTGTTGGAACACAAATAAAGTATCACTAATTCGTACAATATGCACTAATTTTTATATTAGTTTCTCAAATAAATGTTCTTTATTCCATTTTACTATTACCAGAAAGAAAAAAAAAGAACCAGTATCCTGCATTGTAAAAATGTTTAGGGAAAATTTGTTAATAAAATACTATGAACTACATATATTTTTAATAACAAATATCCTAGCTAATTTATGTTTTTTCTTATAAAAGCACTAATTTATTGTTAGCTTCGATAATTTGCACCAAATAATTATTCATTAATTTTAGCTATTGTCCAAATTTATGTTGTAAATCTATGTTTTTTTGTACACTCAAAAAACCTAAAACGAAAAACTAAATTTTGATAATTCAAAATTACTTGCTTCTCCCAAGAGAAAAAAACTTTATCTTGTTGTTGGTGACTTTCCAAATTAGAAATTCTTCTTTCTTTTAAAATATAAAATTGGATTTAGAGAAAGGAAAATGAAGGAGTGGATTACAAGGTAGGATTAAACCCTCACAATTAAATTTAAAATTCAGGTAGTCAACCAACATAGCTACTACGAATCTCAAACTAGCAATTCTTTATATGTTACAATCTTTATTTCTCAATGTATCAGTCAGATTATTTATAAACTCTCTTCGAATGCATATTTTATCCTCATTTCTATAAAGTATTTTTAATTTTCATTAATAGTAATATGAGAGTGAAATTATATTTCCATATTATTTTGTTATAAATTGACAGCAAATAGGTTATATAAATATTGATATATTTAATTATGCTATATTTATATAGGAAATTTATTTTGAATTTTATCAAAAAAGAAGCTGAAGAAAGAATAAAGTTAAATGAAGAAAAAAAGAGATGATAAATCCTAATGACTAAATGGTGAAGACTTAATCAAGATTTCATAAACTATCTTGATGTGGTGTGATCTGACAATCATTATTGTCTTTTCGAATATCACCTTCTCAAAAAGGTCTACACATTGCTAATCTATATATATGTTGTGGTTTCTTATACTTATACTTGTACTTTAATTATCCACAAAAACATAGACAATTAAAAATAATACTTTGTTTCTTCTATTTTTTGTGATGTTCTCTCCTCTTTAATCAATTGTTAAAAAGAAAATTTGCTTAATTGATATATGATGAAGTCTGAACCTCATATATTTTATCTTTCAAAGACATGTTTACTTTAACTCTACATGGAACACTAAATTCAAAATCTTGTTGTCTTAAATACGATGTAATATTTGTGTTACTATAATATTTCTCACTAATGATAACATAAAAATTTATTAGCTTGATAATTTTCAAATATATAAAGATGTCATATTTTTTTCATAGAGTGATATCAAAATGGTGTTACATACAAACGGACAGAAAGATGTATCTGACGTGTAATACAAAAAGTCCTTTTTTTTTCTTTTTAAACTCATTCTTGTGAGGCTTAATTTACAGTATAAGGATTATAATACATTTATTGCATATTCTTTATAAGTGAGAATATTTAAATATTTTTTTCGAGAAGATTATATTATACTAAAAAAATTAAGCAACATATGGATTTACACATTATTCAAAATATCTTAGAACAAGATAGGTTTTTCGAACTTTGAAAATGTCAAGTTCTTTAAAGATATATTATTTATTTTTAGCAAAGTCTTTGTTTATTACCCTAATGAAACTCTTCCATATTTTGTCTCTCCTCAACTCAAAGCATTTATGTTGAGAAACCCTAAGTTTGTCAAGAAATTGTGTGCGGGTCAGCAACAATTGGAGAACATGATATATTATGCACATAACAAAGCTCAAGAAGGTAAGTCGTTGGTGAGGAGGAATAGGAGAGTGAGAAATAAGGCTTGCGAATTCAAGAACGATCTGGATAATGTTTGCAAAGGGAAACACCAAAGAATAACAATGAAAAAATAAGAATATTTTGGAAATAATCAGTGAAACATACTAGAAGGTAGTCAAATGTAGATTGGAGACTATAATTAATCTCTTAACATTATCATGTGCCTTTTTTTCTTAAGATTTTGTGTTTTGAAGAAATGCAACAACTTTTTTTGTCGTTTCGAGTGCTAAAGCTTTTTATTTCGTAAAATATTTTCATATAGATTTCGGAGATATTTTGCAATATTCTTAATTATAATAATGAAAATAGTGGGGTAGTTTTTATAATTGAGTTAGTTGGTGGTTAAAGAATATAACTTTAAAAATAATAACGGGTCACTTTTACCACTTATATAATTAGTTTTATATAATAATTAGGGAGTGACTATTCTGTAAAAATATTAAGAGTTTGAGGGGAGAAAACTTACGGATGCGGCAATCTGAGGCGTCTGTGACTTCTCAGTTACGATCTTTGTTAGACTTCTAAGTTTGTGAAGATATGTCGTTGTGCAGTAGTATAAATTAGTAGCCATTCATATTGTTGACTTCTTGTATTGGTACAAGACAAACATGTAAGTATAACAACTGGTATGTCTTATATTTGAAGATTAGTAAAAAAAATTTGGGTGAGATATTACTGTAGGATGGTTACTCATAATAAAATAATGATGAAAATTCATTGAACAATTTTATATGGACATATACTATGACTTGTATTTTTTTTCAATTATGTTCACTTAAAAATTAGGCGTACTTTTTTTTGAACATTCGACTTATTCGTTGACTTTTCTTATAATTATCATATTAAGACCGATGTTTGATATATTAGGATAGGTAATTAAATATAGAGTGGATTATATTATATGAAATCAATTAAGGGTGTAGTGTTTGGAAAAATTATGACTTAACATTTGACTTGAATTTTCAGATTTAGATAAAATATAGAATGACTGTCATGTCAATCATTGCAATGATTACCCTATCATTGGACAATGATTTAGACAATACAGTGAAATATTGGAATATTTTATTTGTCAATTATTCACAGTATTTCACTAATGTTAATCCTTAAGTAAATTATTTAGTTATCACATTATAGTTTAAGTTTTTATTTATGGAAATCGGAAATTAAGTATTAGAGGTATCAAATTATTTAATTTCATTGAAGTTATTCTTATTAAAGGAATCTAGACTTATCCTTCAGTTTGAACTTTAGAAAATTGATTATAGAATTAGGTGAATTTTTTTGTTTAGGCTAAATATAGAATAAATTGAGTGTTTGTAGACTCCCTAACTTATAAATTGTGCATATATACTTTATAGATTGGAAATGTTCGGAGGCATTGAGAAAGGGAAAAACATTGGAGAAGTAGTTTGCTTGGCCTTGATTTTTAGGTGTAGGTTGGTTATAGTTTATTTCTATTTGATAGATAAACACTCAATACCGATTGATATGTATTGAGTGATTTTGTGAAGTTTACTATGTACTTGATTGTGTAGTTGTATCTCTTGGTTGTGCGGTTTGTGGTTGGCCTAAAATATTGAGACTGTTGAATTTGTAATCTTGAACCCTCTATAATAAAATGACGCCTTGAAAATAAATAAAGAAGGTTTGATGAAATAAATTAATGAGATAATTGGATCGGAGTGTGACGTTGTCACGACCCGAATCTAATCGTGAGTGGCATCCACACTTAACCTCCTAGGTGGGAGAACCAAGGAATCCTAAGACCAACTTATATCAAGTGTTCGACCATAGATAACAATCATAATGTGGAAGTCTTATTAAAATAACCAATAAAATAACCTTCGTATCCTAATACATATCATCCCAAAAACCTGAAAGTCGTCACCTCAAGGACATCTAATCTCCAATACTAAGTCTAACAATATTAAAGAAATCAAAATAATTAAACAAAATAGTTTATGCCCGCAAACTCAGGACATCATGTTATGACCGACAGAATCCAACACGAGCTTGAATGAGTAGCTCAACCTGGAACCTGATATACTTGAGACTGGCTAGGGCTGAAGGCGAGTTAAAGTTGCAGGTACACTCAGAACACTACACAAAAGTAAACAAAGGAAACACAAGTAGGGCTTAGTACGGGGCAACATGTACTGAGTAGGTATCATTGGTCAACTCAAAATAGAAACTAATATACAATAAATAATAGTATGAACTCAACTACAACACTTAACAGGTGATAAGCAACAAACAACATGAACCAGTGTCACCAACACTGGAGTAAGTATGTAATAAGTCAACAATTTCAAAATCATCCATGAGGACTCATGCCTCCAACCAAACTATTTGGGAAATTGAGTTCTTTGAGATTGAGTACATTCCGTTAATTCAATATGTTTTTCTTTTAATATTATCATGTCGGAACGTGACACTCCGATCCAATTATACTGTGAAGGGACGAGACACTCCAATCCAAAAATACCATGTCGGTACGTGACACTCCGATTCAAGAATATCATGTCGGAACATGACACTCCGATCCAAGAATACCATGTCGGAACGTGACACTCGGATCCAATTATACCGTGTCAGATCGTGGAACTCCACTCCAATTATACTAATAATTTATCATTTATTGTCACCACTTTCAATTTATTAGTAATATTTCATCCAGCCTTCTTTATTCAAGGCATCACTTCGATAAAGAGGGTTCAAGAATATAAATTCCAAGGTCTCAGAATTTCAGACCAATCACAAAAAACACAACGAAGCCACAACCACACAATCAAGTACATAGAAAAATTCACAATATTATTCAATGCATATCAATCACTATTAGGAGTTAACTAGTAAATAGCATAATTCATAACCTACCTTAACCGAAGAACCGAAGTCAACCAACTACTTCTCCAATGCTTTTCCTTTACTTAATACTTCCGAACCTTTCAAATCTTTTAAGTGGATATGCATAGTTTGTAAGTTAACGATCCTATAAATACTCATGTTATTATATGTCTAGCTTAGACCCAAAAATTTCCTAATTCTAGAATCAATTTCATAAAGTCTTCATTAGCATTACTTTCATGTACTACACCTTATAATAATTACACCTTATATTTAATTAACTATTTCAATATATCAATTTTTTGTTTAAAAGGTGATAAAACTACCACTATCATGATAACAGTGGCAACCAACACATGAACCTGCCAAATAAACTGACCAAGGGAAACCAATATCACACCGAAACCAATGAAATTCATTCCAAATCACAAAAATAACAATGATAATTCAATTTTGCAAATTTTTAACCTGTAGTCCAGTTATTGTTTTAATAATGCATTCTCGCCTAAACAATCAATTAACATATGTACAACTAGTTGTTGTCCCACACATTTATAGGGATTAAACACAATTGACTAATTTAATACTTAATATTTAAATAATATGTTCATTCTAACATATTAGCAATACACAAATTCAAGTATTGAAGTTTCTATGTGGGGAGCTCGTCCGCCTCCTGCCAATCGTGTCGCCATCGCTAAGCTCCTTTTGATTTTATGACTCAAGATAGGAACCCTGATTATTAGTAAATAATTATAAAAGTGTGAAAGTAACCCACTATAAATTATAATGTTATTTCTTTAACCACCAACTAAATAAATTATTAAAAATATCCTATTAATTCTATAATTGTAGTCATTAAATGTCCGAAATATCCATTTAGAATATATCGTAAGTATTTTATGAGCTAAAATCTCTATTACTCGAAATGACCAAATGAGTCGTTACATTAGATACCAATTTACCCATCATTCGTCCTCGTACGATCAAAAGAAGGTAAGGGTAAGAAAGTGTTGTTGTATCAACAATTCCTCAAAATATTAGTACCCAAAGTCTCATATCAAAAGTATCAAACCAACCAATAGGAGAGCTACACCTCCTCCCATACAATGCCTCTAATGGGGTCATCTCAATACATGAATGATAACTATTATTATATGTTAACTCGACTAACAACAAAACTATTTTCAATAACCACCAAAAATAATAGTATTTACACCTCAATATGTTCTCAAGGACCTTGGCACAACCATATGGTGGAATCTTCTCTCACATAACCATGATAAAATCTCAAAATCAATACGAGTTATAATCAGTAGTGAACTTGAAACAACTATCACACACTCATAGTGCATACAACATCATAGATCTTATCAATATTGTCTTCTCACAACATAAATTTTTCATGAGATTAAGTTATAAAAATTTAATCTTTAAACATCGGGTACTCATCAAGGGAGAACCAAACTTATCTAACCCAATGAAGAAGATGACCAAGTAACTACCCATCGAGTGATACACCCAAGCATACATAACCTCTAACTACATTGTTAAAATGCTAGATTAGTAGTTATTATAACCAAACCTTAAGGATGACAAAAGTAGACTCAATGGTTCACATTCAATCACACAAAGCCGAAACATGATACTAATGATGAGATAGATCTTAAGCCTATCAAACAACTTTACATTATGATGGTAGCTATCCTATAAATTCTCACAAGTAAAGGTGTGTGTAGAATTACTAGTATTCTTCAACTAATTCCAAACCACACCAAATCTTCCATAATTTAAATGAGTAGGTCTAATAAAGGATGTCACCCTACCATGAGGACAATCATAGAATCGGTATACCCATCCACTACTAGAGACTCACCCATAGAAGCTAAAACACACAGGAACGTAGAAAATGAATCCTACTCTAAACCACGCCCAGAATGAAGTAGTTGGTCACATAGGAATGTACATAACCACGGTCAAATAACTCTAGAATACTCTTTTCATGGTTCCCATATAAACATTTTCATTCATTTGACTCTTTCTTTGATCTTATTGCTTTCCAGAATCACCAATTTAGTCCCTATTATGATTACACACATATACTTGATTTATCGAACCCCATATCCTCTGAAGTAAACACTTAGGGAAATTCTTGATCACTAAAATTATTTTATATACTATAAGCTCATAACTTCTATTCACCATCAAATGTTTATGAAACACATCTTACATTCTATGTAGTCCCATCAGTAGGGCAATATTAATCAAACTCTAAATTATTAATGACCATGTAGAATTCGATATCACCTATACATCATTTTTAAGTCATCCGTCATAATCTGAGCAATTTAATCCCACGTAAAGACTAAATTTTTCATACCTTACCATTTGTCATCCAAACCAAAATTAGTCCTTATAAAAGTGAATGATAAACTCCTAATAAGTTTGTGTCGAACCAGTCTGCACTTCATAGTCATTTTAAGGTTATAAGAGAAAATTCATACAACATTCTACTTTGATTTATGGGGTCTATATGAGAGGTTTGATTACTTCACCTTTCTAACATTTTACCCATGATAGGAGATTCTAAATATCTCGGCCCTTCAATATTTATCTCTTTTGTTTATCTAGCTCGCTTATCGATCTCATCTTTTAACCAATAACCCGTGACGTTTTAATTCACACTCTAAAAACTCTGAGGGAAACCCTACCTTATATCCTTTAACAATCAAAACTAACAAACTTTACGATTCTTATCATGTGTAAGTTCTTTCACATTCTCAATACTCTATGCAATCAATTCTTTATTACCTTACAAACTCATATTTTGATAAGACATATCACTAGAAATGCAAACTTATAATGAAAAAGAAAAAAATTGAATTGTAAATCCAACTATGTAATCCAATGCCCTTATATATCTACAACTACTTATACTTTGAAGACTTCTATAAATTCCTATATCTTAACTTATTATTGATCGTCTTTTCATTGATCTTACCATATTCATCACAAAAAATTCAACCATACTCATTAATAAATTCAACCATACTCATTAATAAATTCAACAATACAGCAGAACTTATCATCCCACTTGAGTTGATGTTTGTACATACCTTTCTTAAGTTTTATCCAATAGGTTTAACCGATCTCATAACATGTGACACTATTACCTTAACCTAGACAAAAATAGATAAAACCACGCGTCCTTGAACCCAAATATGCTCCAATAAGATTTTTTTTCACCTCCATGTAAGCCAAATTCTACCAGATTCTAAAGTATGAGTTATTAAATTAAGATTTATCTTAATAAATATTATACTAAAAACCTCATAATATACACTATAAATACAATACCTCTACAATTTTAATGCAAGCACCACCCAAAGCAGCTGCACTTCGGGACAAATAAAATGATCTTTCGTACATGAGAATCCAATCTCCACCGTTCAAATCAACCACAGAGATGCAAGGAACATGTAGTTCAAATCTTAGCTCGATCCAACAGTTAGTTAATTGAAAAGCACGATTTGAAAGTTGATGGTCGGAGAAACTGTATGCAGCAAAATAAATATTTTTCTTTTCTCTTCTCTCTTGTTGATTCTCTCTCAAAACCTCTCTTATGTCCTAATGTCTTTCAAGGAATATACAAATGAGCCGTTCAATTTTTCTCTTAAGACCATCCTCTATTTATACAATTGTGCTTCTCCTTACAAAGTCAAAATCAACTACAAATAGGATTACAATTCCAATTCTTTTCCTGATAGAATTGGAAACCAAATAAAGAGAATAATTTCAATATTTTTTCAAGTAGGATTAGGCCTAGTGTCAAACTCTTAAGGAAATACAGAATTTGATATCACAACCGGTAAAACACTTTCAAGACTGTGTTGCCACTAAAACTTACTATAAATGAGAATTTTCGATACTAGTACAACAAATATAAATCATATAGGTCATATATCACTTTCTCTTTTTACCATCATGCTTAGCTAGACCTTTTCATCATCAAGAAGTGAACCTTTTCCTCGACATGACCCCTTAAACTCAGGTATACCAATAAAATTTAAGGGACTAACTAAATTTTAAAGTCATTTTCTTAATAAAAAAATCTTCAATTTAGTTCACACAAGTATACTTACAAAGACTTTCTTTCTCTATAAGTTTGTCAGTCTAGTATCAATCTACCTTTTGAAGCTTAAGAGAAAATCACAGTCCTCAGTCAAAACTCTCAAGATACATTTCACAATCGAAATGTATTACAATTTTACCACAGATCCACACTAAAATTTTCCTTTAAAATAAAGCTAAACTCAAGCGTTTGTAGTAACAATCTGGCTGGCTTCTCAAATGAGAATGTAACACAAAATCTCATTTTCTGAATACCTTCTATAACTGTCAACTCTCGAAGTAGATAGTATTTACATTTGACAATCGACGTATTCATTTTTCATTGCACTGTTATCACTTCTTGAAAGTTCATAAATCCATCAAGAGAACACATCTTACCTATCAAGAAGATCGTACACCAATAGCTTACAAATTTCTATCCATTGAAAAGACCCAAAACATTATTAAATTCATTCTTGATCACGTCGATAAAAAACCAATACACACAATAACTGTAACCAAGTAAACATATATATTATTGTATTAGTTGTATCATGACCTTTTTTTTATATATATACTCTTAATCTATAAAATCGTAGTAGAGATTTTTCCCTCAATTGACATAACAAAATTTCATTATTCATTAAGCAATCCATATATCTTATGAGAAGTTTAATAACTATATTATTCTAACTAATGATATTCATTACCTAGCCGTTCCTTACAAACTTTTTGAATGTTGTCACCTTGGAAAAGTCATCTTGCTTCACCCCATCTATCTCATATCCATTAAGATCTAGACAATATACTTCTTCATGAAGAAGCCAGAAAAGGCTACCCATGAAGAATAGGGGTTCAACTTAAAAGAACTTAATAAAAAGACCATACTAGTAACTACTAATTACATGTCTATAATGAATTGTGGAAACATATCTATTTTTAAGGACGCATACTATCTTGTTGGTGTTGGTGGTTCCAATTCTACTACTTTAATACTAATCATACGCGAAATAGAGTGAAGAAGGTCATATACCAATTTGTATCACCTAGATACCGATTGGACTCAAGTAATAGCATGAACGAACGAAGGAATGAAGTTTACTTAAAGTCTTAAGGCCTCAAAGTAAAGGCATCCCCCTATCGTTCCACAAGTCACGACCTGAATCTAATCGTGAGTTGCACCCACACTTAAGCTCCTAGGTGGGAGAACCAAGGAATCCAAAGCCCAACATATATTAAGTGTCCGACCATGGATAACAATCATTATCAGAAGTCTTATTAAAGTAACCAATAAATAAACCTCTAATCCTCTTACATATCATCCCAAAACCTGAAAGTCATCACCTCAAGCAAATCTAATCTCCAACACTATGTCTAGGAATATTAAAGAAATCAAAATAATTAAACAAAATAGTTTATGCCCGCAAATTAAGGACATCATGTTATGAACGAGAGAATTCAACACGAGCTTGAATGAGTAGCTCAACCTGGAACCTAATATACTTAAGACTGGCTAGAGCTGAAGGCGAGTTAAAGTTGCAGGTACACTCAGAACACTACACAAAAGTAAACAAAAGAAACCTCAAGTAGGGCTCAGTAAGGGGCAACATGTACTGAGTAGGTATAATTGGTCAACTCAAAATAGAAACTAATATACAATGAATAATTGTATGAACTCAACTATAGCACTTAAAAGTTGATAAGCAACAAACAACATGAACCAGTGTCAACAACACTAGAGTAAGTATGTAACAAGTCAACAATTTCAAAATCATCCATGAGGACTCATGCCTCCAACCAAACCATTTGGGAAATTGAGTTCTTTGAGATTGAGTACATTTGGTTAATTCAATATGTTTTTCTTTTAATATTATAATGTCGGAACGTGACACTCCGATCCAATTATACAGTGTAGGGACGTTACACTCCGATCCAAAAATACCGTGTCGATACGTGACACTCCGATCCAAGAATATCGTGTCACAACATGACACTCCGATACAAGAATACCATGTCGAAATGTGAAACTCCGATCCAATTATACCGTGTCAGATCGTGGCACTTCGATCCAATTATACTATTAATTTATCATTTATTATCACCACTTTCAAGTCATTGATAATATTTCATCCAGCCTTCTTTATTGAAGGCATCACTTCGATAAAGAGGGTTCAAGAATATAAATTTCACGGTCTCAGGATTTAAGACCAATCATAAAACATACAACCAAGCCACACAACCACACAATCAAATACACAGAAAAATTCACAATATAATTTAATGTATACCAATCACTATTAAGAGTTTACTATCAAATAGCATAAACCATTACCTACCTCAACCGAAGAACCGAAGTCAACCAACTACTTCTCAAATGCTTTTCCTTTCCTCAATACTTCCAAACCTTTCAAATTTATCAAATTCATATGCATAGTTTGTAAGTTAACAATCCTATAAATACTCATGATATTATATGTCTAGATTAGACCAAAAAATTTCCTAATTCTATAATCAATTTCCTAAAGTTCAAACCTATGGTTAAGTCTTCATTAGCATTACTTTCATGGACTACACCTTATAATAACTACAGCTTATATTTAATTAACTATTTCAATATATGAATTTTTTTTTATAAGGTAGTAACGCTACCACTGTCATGATACCAGTGGCAGCCAACACATGAACCTGCCAAATAAACTGACCAAGGGAAACCAATATCACACCGAAACAAATGAAATCCATTCCAAATCACCAAAATAACAATGATAATTCAGTTTTGTAAATTTTTTACATGTAGTCCACTTATTGTTTTGGTAATAATTTACATTACTTTAATTATTAAACAATTCCCCTTTAACCAATCAATTTTAGTATTGTACCATGTTTCAATTGTAACAATATATGTACCCAGCTGTAATTTCTATCTAATAAAATAACAATATAATGCATTCTCGCCTCAATAAACAATCAACATATTTACAACTAGTTTTTGTCCCACACTTTTATACGGATTAAACACAATTGAATAATTCAATACTTAATACCTAAATAATATGTTCATTCTAACATATTAGCAATACACAAATTCAAGTATTGATGTTTCTATGTGGGAGCTCGTCCGTCTCCTGCCAATCGTGTCGCCATCGATAAGTTCCTTTTGTGTTTATGACTCAAGATAGGAACCCTGATTATTAATGAATAATTATAAAAGTGTGAAAGTAACCCACTATAAATTATAATGTTATTTCTTTAGCCACCAACTAAATAAATTATTAAAAGTACCCCATTAATTCTATAATTGTAGTCATTATTAGTCCAAAATATCCATTTAGAATATATCAGAAGTATTTTATGAACTAAAATCTCTATTACTCGAAATGACCAAATGAGTCGTTACAATGTTCAGACATGGTATTATTGGATCAAAGTGTCATGTTCCGACTCAGTATTATTGGATCAGAGTGTCACGTTTCGACAAGGTATATGAGATCGGAGTGCCACAATCCTACACGACAACATTAAGAAAAGGAAATCTTGAACTCCACTTCAGAGAACCCATTTTCCAAAATGAGTATGGTGTACATGCATGAGTCCTCATAGGCGTGCTTGATATTGTGATTGATTGTGTACCTATTATGGTGTTGTTGTCACTAGTTCGTGCTGTTTGTTGCTTGCCACCTGCTAAGTATTGTAGTTTATTTTATATTATTATTCAATATATATTTGTTTTTATTTTGGGTTGACAGATGATACCTACTCAATACGTGTTCCTTGTACTGACCCCTACTTCTATTTTCTTTGTTGTTCTTTTGTGGAGTGCAACAAGTGTACCATCGACTTCGGCTCGCCCTCAGCTCTATCCAGTCTCCAACACATCAGAGTTCAGGGTGAGCTATTATTTCAAGCTCATGTTGGATTCTCTCATTTATGTCATGACGTCCTTAAATATCGGACATGGATGATTTGATTTACTTATTTCGGTACTTTCAATATTTTTAGACTTAATATTTGAAGATTAGATGTTCATTATATGATCACTTTATGGTTTTTAGAAATAAAACATTAATATGATTTGGAGCTTCCGCATAATTTCTGTTTTTCACAGTTGAATTGTTGGTAGATGTGGGGGTTTGAATTCCTTGGTTCGCCCACCTATGAGGTTAATTGTGGATGTCACTCACTACTTGTTATGGGTCATGAAAAAATTGATATCAGAGCATTAGGTTAGATCATCTCGTCGCACAAGTACAAGTCTAGTACAGTCTTGCAGAACAACACGAGGACGCCTTTACTTTTTTTCGAGAGGCTATATGCCTTTAGGAAAACTTTTTTTTTCTTTCTTTAATTTGGATACAATTGGTATATAGTTGATACAAAATTGTATCTGACCTTCTCACTTTATTTTGCAGATGGTTAGAACTAGAGCAACAACTGTACCAACACTAACACCGGCAAGACAGGGTGCGTCTAGGCACTCCATTGGGGATGTAACTCGAGGAGGAGCAGTGGCTGAGGCCCTGGTAGAGGTTACGGGAGGAGGCCCAGTAGAGGAAGATGACAAACACGTGGTCCACCTAGGGATAGAGAGGTGAATCCTCCACCAACTAATGAGGTAGTGAGAGAGGGTGAAAAGGGGGAAGATGAGCAACTTCAAGAGAAGGAAGTATCACCCCAGCCTACTCTAGAGGTGATTAATCAGGTTCTCACCTATCTTAGCAGGTAATCTAATCAAGGCCAGACACCCATGTGTGTTTTCTGCACCAACACCTCAGGTATAGGGTGTAAAACATATAAATGTTGTGGCTCCCCGCATAGATGCATCCTTGGAAATAGGCATGTTTTCTCGATTGACTAGAGGGTCTATAATAACAGGTGACCATCATGACCTTTTAATTAAGTTCTTAAAGTTGCAACCTCAAGTCTTAAAGTGTGCTAAATCTGAAGATGCCTATGATTTCCTGGTTGATTGTGCTGCTACATAAGATGGACAATGTAGAACGATTTGATGTTGAGTTTGTGACCTACCGGTTTCAAGGGGACTCCAAAATGTGGTGGCGGTCTTATGTTGAGTGTTTACCAGTCAAGGCACCACCCATGACTTAGGAATCATTTTCTAGATTATTTATGAAGAAGTATATCACCCGGACTTTGAGGGATAGGAGGAGAGATGAATTCCTAAACCTAGAGCAAGGAAGGATGTGTTTTACTGCTTATGAGGCTGTATATCGTGCACCATCCAATTATGCCACTCACCTTTTCTTTATTCCACAAGAGCGGATTTGCCACTTTTGGAAAGGATTGAGGTCAGATTAACAGATTCCAGCCTTACAGGTAGTTGCTGCAACAAAATCCTTTCAGGATGTGGTTTATTTTGTCATAGAGGTAGAATGGTTGAAGCCAAGACTTTACCAAGGCGTAGACATTTAAAAATTTCCGTAAGGGAAGTGAGTTTAGCGGTTCTTACTCAAAAGGTAGAGTTCAGCGGGTTATCCTGCTTGTCCTATTAAGTCTTCAATGCAGGCTTCAATTGAGGGTCCGTCGCAGACTACTCAGCCTTTTTCTAAATTTGGAGGTTATCTCAAGAATTCTTCCTCTTAACAAAGACCTACACTTGACTCCAGGACTTGTTATGAATGTGGAGAGGCTGGACATATTAGGAAATATTATCCATGGCAGAGTTACTAATCCTCAATAGTTAGAGGTAGAGGTGATCATGGTAGAGGTAGTCATTCTGGAGGACGTTGTGGTCAAGGTAATGATGGTCACCAGTTCAGTCGGGGTGGAGAGAAAGTTGGAACTACTGTAGTGCATCATGGTAGAAGTTAATGTACAGACAGTTGATAGGCCCATTGTTATGCTTTCCCCAGGAGGTCAGAGGCTATTATCACAGGTACTCTTATGGTCAGTGATTGCATTGATTTTGTATTGTTTGATCCTGGATAAACATTTTCTTATGTACCTTCCTCATTCCCTACCTTTCTTGATTTACATTGTGATTTTCTTGACATGCGTATTCGTGTCTCTACTCCTGTTGGTGAGTCTGTAATAGTTGAGAATGTGATAGGTCTTGCCTTGTGACATTTGTGGGGACCAATACTTATGTAGATTTAATTATTCTAGAGATGGATGATTTTGATGTAATTGTGGGTATGACTTGGCTTTCTCCAAATTTTGCTATCTTATATTGTAATGCTAAGACTGTGACCTTGGCCAAGTCTCGGAAAGATCCGCTAGTGTGAGAGGGTGACTATATTTCAACCCCAGTTCATATTATCTCTTTTATTTGTGCTAAGGGGTTGGTGAAGTAGGGTTATTTAGCTTTCTTGGGACATCTCAGTGATTATACTTCCAAAGTGGCTTCGATCGAGTCTGTTACGACAGTCCGTGAGTTTCTGGATATGTTTCTTTAAGACCTCCCTTGTATGCCACCAGATAGAGATAGTATTTTTTGTATTGATCAGGAGACGGGTACTCGCCCCATTTCCATTCCACCATATAGAATTACCCCAGCTGAGTTAAGGAAATTAAAGGCCCAACTTCAGGACTTGTTAGGTAAAGGTTTTATTAGACATAGTTCATCCCCTTGGGGTGCTCTTGTTTTATTTGTGAGAGAGAAAAATGGTAGTTTTCAGATGTGCATAGACTACAGGCAACTGTATAAGGTAACTATTAATAACAAGTACCCTATTCCTCACATTGATGATTTGTTCTATTAGTTGAAGGGTGCTTGTGTCTTCTCTAAAATTGATTTGATGTCCGATTATCATCAATTGAAAATACGGGAAACAAATCTTCCAAAGACTGATTTTCGAACTAGGTGTGGGCATTATGAATTCTTAGTAAGGTCTTTTAGGCTTACAAATGCTGCTGCTGATTTCATGAGCTTGATGAATTGTAACTTCAAGCCATATGTGGACCTCTTTGTTGTTTTATTTATTGATGATATACTGATATACTCAATGAGAAGGAAGGAAAATGAGGAGCGTTTGAGAATTGTATTGGGGTTGTTAAGGGAGAAAAGACTTTATGCCAAGTTCTCCAAGTGTGAGTTTTGCCTCGATTCATTGTCCTTCTTGGGGCACGTGTTTTCTAAGTATGGAGTGATGGTGGATCCTTCTAATATTGGAGCAATGAAGAATTGGGTAACGCCTACTAAAGTTTCAGAGGTAAGAAGCTTTGTTGGTCTAGCTAGCTATTATCGCCGATTCGTCAAGGGATTCTATTCTACGCCTTTCCACCAATTTGACTAAGCAAAATGTTCCAGTTGTATGTTCGGATGAATTTAAAGAGAGCTTCTTGAAACTCAAGACCTTGTTGACTACTGCACCGATTTTTGCCTTGCAAGTGGAAGGTAAATTTTTTATTGTTTACTGTCATGCATCTTTTTCTGGCTTGGGTGTTGTGCTAATGTAGGAGAGAAATGTATTTGTGTATGCTTCGAGGATATTGAAAGTGCATGAACATAACTATCAGACTCATGATGTGGAGTTTGCTGCAGTTGTATTTGCATTGAAAAAGTGGAGGAATTATATATATGTGGTCAAGTGTTAATTTTGTACGGATAATCATAGTTTACAATATGTGTTTACTAAAAAAGATTTGAATTTGAGGTAGAGGAGGTAGATGGAGTTATCGAAAGACTATGATATTACTATTTTATATCATCGTGGAAAAGCTAATGTTCTGGCAGATTTCTTAAGTAGAAAAGCAGAGAGCATGGGTAGTTGATCCCACTTACAGGTTTCTAGATGCACATTAACTAGAGAGGTTCAGAATCTAGATAATGACTTTATGACGCTGGAAGTACTTGAGAAAGGAGGAGTTTTGGCTTGTGTGGAGGCAAAATCTTCTTGTCTTGACAAGATTAAGGGAAAGCAGTTTGATGATGAAAAGCAAATCCAAATTCAAGATATGGTATTGCGAGGAGAGTCTAAAAAGAGGTTGTGATAGATGAGGAAGGCGTCTTGAGAATTAAGGGGCGAGTATGTGTGCCCTATTTTGATGATTTGATTTATACTATTCTTGTATAGGCGCATAATTCGAGGTATTCTATGCATCTCGATTCAAACAAGATGTATCGTGATCTGAGACAACATTACCGGTGGAGTAGATGAAGCCTGACATTGCTGATTTTGTTGAACAATGCCCGAATTGTCAACAGGTAAAGTATGAACATCAGAGGCATGGAGGGACACTTCAAAACGCCCATTCCTAAATGGAAGTGGGAAAGAATTGCAATGGATTATGTGGTTGGTCTTTCAAAGAAATTGGGTAAGTTTGATTCTATTTGGGTAACTGTTGACAGGTTAAGTAAGTCTGCTCACTTTATTCCATTCAGGATAACTTACATCGTAGAGAAGTTAGCCAAACTCTATATCTCTGATATCGTTTGGTTTCATGGCGTTCCACTTTTTATCATATTAGATAGAGATACGCAATTTAATTCTATGTTTTGGAGGATCTTAAATGCTAAATTAGGTACTAGAATTGATCTTAACTGAATGATTGATTTTGGTTGTCATTGGGATCAATTCTTACCCTTTGAAGAGTTTCCGTAAAACAATAGCTATCACTCGAGTATTAATATGTCCCAATTTGAGTCATTGTATGGGAGTAGATGTAGGTCTCCTGTTAGTTGGTTTGATGCATTTGAGGTGAGACCTTAGGGTATCGATCTTTTGAGAGAATCGTTAGAGAAAGTGAAATTCATTTAGGAGAAGCTCTTAGCATCTCAGAGTAGACAGAAGGAGTATGCATATCGGAATGTTAGGGACTTGGAGTTTATGGAGGGTGCGCAAGTCTTTATGAAGGTATCACCCATGAAGGGTGTAATGCATTTATGTAAGAGAGGTAAGCATAGCCCGAGATATATTGCTCTATTTGCAGTTCTGAAGCGCGTCGGGGAGGTAGCCTATTAATTGGCCTTACCTCCAGGGTTGTCAAGAATGAACCCAATATTTCATGTGTGTATGCTGAAAAAATACCATGGTGATGGAAACTACACTATTATTTGGGATTCAGTTCTGCTTGATGAGAATCTATCTTATGAGGAGGAGCCTGTTGCTATTCTAGATACCGTGGTCTGCAAATTGAGGTAAAAAGATATTGAATCTATCAAGGCTTAGTGGAAGAGTCGTTCACTTAAAAAGTCAACTTGGGAGAGTGAGACGGATATGCATGTAAGATATTCGTACCTTTTTATCTCTTCAGTTACCCTTTCTTCCCTTGCCTTCCTTTGATCGTTCGAGCACGAACGATGGGTAATTTAGTATCTATTGTAAAAACATTTTTTTGGTAATTTCTAGTGCTAAAGCTTTTTGTTTCATGAAGTACTTTCCGATATATTTAGGGGATATTTTTGAATATTCATAAATACAATTATGAAAATACTGGGGTAGTTTTTATAATTCAGTTAGTTGGTGGTTAAAGAAGATAACTTTAAAATTAATAATGGGTCACTTTAACCACTTTAATAATTATTCTTATATAATAATTGGGGAGTGAATATTCTGTTGAAAGATTAAGGGTTTGAGGGGAGAAATTTTACTCGTCCGGCAAACATAGTCGTTTGTCACTTCTCAGGTTTGATCTTGGTTAGACTTCTATGTTTGTGAAGATATGTGGTTGTGCAGTAGTATAAATTAGTAGATATTCATATTGTTGACTTCTTGCATTGGTATAAGACAAAAATGTAGGTATAACAATTGGTTTGACTTATATTTGATAATTAGGAAAAGTTTTTGTGTGTGATAATATTGTAGGATGGCCACTTATAATTAAATAACGATGACAATTTTTTGAACAATTTTATATGGACATGTAGAATGTGTAAGATTTTATTTCAATTATGTTAACTTATAAATTAGTTGTATTGTTTTTAAACATTCGACTTATTCGTAGAATTTTCTTATAATTATCATATTAAGACCCAAGTTTGATATATTGGGATAGGTAATTAAATATTGAGTGGATTATGTTATATGAAAACAATTAAGGGTGTAGTGTTTGAAAAAATTATGACTTAACCTGAGACTTGAATTTGAGAATTAGATAAAATATAGAATGATTCTCATGTCAATCATTGGACAATGGTTACCCTATCATTGGACAATTATTTAGACTATACACTGAAATATTGGAAAATGTTAGTTGTCAATTATTCACAGTATTTCACTAATGTTCGTCCTTAGTTAAATTTTTTAGTTATCACATTATAGTTTACGTTTTTATTTACGGTGATACGTAATAAGTATAAGATGTATCATATTATTTAAATACCATTTAAGTTATGCTAATTGGAGGAATCTAGACTTATCCTTTAGTTTAAACTTTAGAAAATTGATTATAGAATTAGGTGACTTTTTTGGTTTGGGTTAAATATAGAATAAATTGAGTTTTTGTAGACGGTCCGTATGATAGACGACTGTTTGTCCTGCACAACCGTCGATCGGAGCAAAAACTCCCAAAAATTTAGCCAAGAAAAAAAATTGGTTAAGTCTTGATCGATGGACTGACCGACGGTCCGTAGGTTAGACGATGATCCATAGTCCGTGATGGTCGATCGAGAACCTCATTAACCCACTCTCTGACAAGATCTCTGGATGACCAGCACGACCAGTAGGTCTAACAATAGGTGGAAAATTTGCAGACAGTTAAGGGGAAATGTAAGATTTCAAATAGTCATAACTCTTGGAATAAAATGAATTATGTGTCTCATGACCTACTCACAGATATATAATTGAATTATCTTCCATAGCCGCCAATCTTGCTAAAATCAGAACTTCAAGTAAAAAGTTATGTCAACTTTAGTAAAGTCCTCTCGAACAGGCACCGACGACGGACCCAACGACGGGGCGTCGGGCAGACGACGGACCGTCATTCATGGCCATTGTTTGGCCCGACAACAGCTTTTCCATGGGTCTTTTTGACCTTTCCCACTCCGTTTAAACCCTAAGCTACGTCATTTTGACCCTAAATCATCAAATCTTAGTCAGTTTAAGCCTAGAAACATAATTAAAACTTATCCAAGTCAAATCATTAAGCAAGAAAGGAGAAAAAGCTCAAGAACCCTAGTTCAAGAATGAAGCAAGTTTCAAGCAGTTCCAGCCCATTAATCTAAGTGTTTCTCCGTGAATTTCATCACCAGTTATATGTGATTTCACTAGTGGGTTCCTTTCACCCATTGAGTCCCTAGTTTTTAGTCAGATTCTTGATTCTCATATCATGATACGTAGGGTTTCTTGAACTTTGTTAGAACTTCATGAATTTATTAAATGGGAAAAGGGTCAAATATGCCCCTAAACTATTTATAAAGGTCTAGATATACCCTCAGTTTAATGTTTGGTTCAATGATGCCCTCGCCGTCCAACTTTTGGTCCAAATATGCCCTTATGGGCGTTAGTTGCCATGTTGGACATATCCAACTCATTCTTCATTTCTTTAAATGCCACATGGAATTGCCCTATCAATTTGACCTTACCACATAACATTTATATGAAAATAGAAAGATATTCGAACTCATAAACACCTAATCTGACCCATAAATCAGCTCCTTTTAAATACACTATCGACCCGTTTTTAACAATTTTGTTTAATTTTTATTATTGCGGTAAATCCCGAAAATGAGTAATTGATTAATAAAAAATAGGAAAAATATGAAAAAAAAATAATATAAAAGTAACGCCAGAAATTCACAAATAAATATAGTAACCATAAATCTAAAATTTCAATTTTTTTAAATTTTTTTATTTTTCGATAAATCTCGAAAATGAGTAATTGATTAATAAAAAATATGAAAAGTATGAAAAGAATATAAATTAATGCCAAAAGTTCACAAATATCTATAGTAACATTTCAATATACAATTTTTTTAAATTTTTTATATTTTTTGGACAAATCTCAAAAATGAGTAATTATTTTATTAAATAGGGAAAATATGAAAACAAAATAAAAAATATACGTCAAAATTCACAAATAAATACAGTAAACTTAAATCAATAATTTCAACAATTTTTTTATTTTATATTTTTTTCATATTTTCATATTTTTTTATTTGTGAATTTTTTGCGTAAATTTTATATTTTTTCATATTTTTTTGTTTAATAGACTCATTTTTGGGATTTATCGAAAAAATTAAAATTTAAAAAATGTTGAAATTGTTGAATTTAAGGTTACTGTATTTTTTTTTTAATTTTTGGCATTAATTTTATATTTTTTTCATACTTTTTATTAATCAATTAATCATTTCGGGATTTATCGAAAAAAATTGAAAAAATGTTTAAATTAAATTTAAGGTTATTATAATTATTTATAAATTTTTGGCGTTAATTTTATACTTTTTTCATATTTCCTATTTTATTATTAATCAATTACTCATTTTCGGAATTTATCGAAAAATATAAAAATTAAACAAAATTATTGAAAATTGGTCGGATAATTTATTTAAAAGGGGGCTGATTTGTGGGTCGGATTAGGTGTTTATGAGTCCTAATATCTTTCCATTTTCATATAAATGATATGTGGTAAGGCCAACATGACATGACAATTCCATTTAGCATTTAAAGAAATGAAAAATGAGTTGGATATGTCCAGCATGGCAACTAACGCCCATAAGGGCATATTTGGACCAAAAGTTGGACGGCGAGGGCATCAGTGAACCAAACTTTAAACGGAGGGCATATCTAAACCTTTTCGAATAGTTAGGGGCATATTTGACCCTTTTCCCTTATTAATTATATGTTCCAAATCAGATTATCAAGTTATTACTCAGATTATCGCATGAATTTCAGAACTCTAGTTTTGTATTTCTTTAGTTCTTGAATTACACATGCTAGGTCAGATATTTCAGACACTTCAGATATACATGCCTCATTTATAAATGCATAATTACCAGATTAATTATTACATTCTCAGTTTGCATTTTCAGTTTCAAGCTATCCAGTATTTATAGAACTCAGACATAATAAGTTAATTTACCAAATTCATTGGGAGTAGCATAATACCGAGTTGGACTAGGGTTTAGCATACCCAATAGTCCAAGAACTACTAGCCAAGTAGGTTCTAAGTCCCCTCTGTGGGCAATCAACTTATTGATCACGCCAGCATACCTTAATACTTTTGGCAGGGTATTTTGGGTCCTCTCGATGAGGCATATACATCGGATTCTACATTTAGCTCATGTGGTTTTATTATCGGTTATTAGTAGCTCCCACAGTTCACTCAGACTCTCTGCATTGACCATTTATCAATATATTCATTATTCAGTTTTAGTATGGTATAAATTAGCCATTGCATCTACTTAGCTCAGAATTAAGTTTATCATGTCAGATTATTATACTTGCTTTTATGCTTGTTCAGTTATGTTATATTTCTTCTTTACTCTATCATACATGCTCAGTATCTTTCAAGTACTGATGCATACATGCGCTACATCTTCTCGTGATGTAGGTTAAGGTTCTCAGCATCCAGATCATGCATAGATCGATTTTCCAATCTCAAGTTTATCAGATTAAGGAGTGAGTCCTTATTCTTCGAGGATAACAGTAATGAGTTTCATTTCAGTCTTTAGTCATTTAAATTCATTTTTTGCTAGATTTAGTTGGGGCTTGTCCCAGTATTTCTAGTCCAATTTAGAGGTTATTTTTAGACATAGTTAGTTTCAGCTTATTAGTGAGTTAATATTTCTTTGTATTAAACTCATCAGTTTTTCATATATCTCAGTTACAGAATATGGGTATTCCCCATCTTTTCATTATAAGTTATGAATTAACTTCCGCGTCAGTTTATTATCTTTAGTAGTTTCATGATCATGCCAGAAGGGTTAGCTTGGGATCACTTGTTGTTCTATGTTATGTGTCCGCGTCTCGAGGATAGCTCGGGGCGTGACATATATTGACCATAACGTCTCCTTGAACTTAATTATTTCACTCATTATTCTATCTTTTTATGTCTTAAAAACCATGTAACCTCTAGGTCATTTGTCTATCAAAGGTACTACTCCATAATATTCCTATTCATGGAAAGAAAGAATGTCTCCACTGCATATAAAAATGATCTTATGTTTTTTGATGTATAAGAAATTATAGAGCGCATAAAAATGAGTTAATAAAATTTCTTATTAGTTGAAGGAAGATGTTCTTTTTATGAAGCTTTGAATTCAATTCTTGTCTCATAGTTTTTGACTTGTACTAGGAGATTGAGGTATGTTTTCCGGAAAAGACAACTTAAGAAACTAGTGCTAGACTGTAGAAAAACTTGTTGTCATGGACTTAAATCTCCTTAAAAAGAGCAAGATATCTATTCATGTCTCAACCGGAAAATTTATTTTTAATTGTAATTTTGTAATTTCACCAATAAATGTCACTTGACTTTTCCATATAAATATCTATCATCTTGAAATTTTTTATTTTATTTTTCTTACAGAAACTATACTATCTAAAAAGCTGAAGAATATCCACGTATAAACCTAAGTTTGTTTTCTCTATTCCTGTTTTATTGGCATATTTTTTTGCTTACGACCATGTTATGGACTTTTCTTTTGAATCGTAGGTCTATTAGAAATAATATTCTTATGCCACAAAGATATGGTAAAATATGTGTACATCTTAATTATTACTTTCCTCAAACTCAATTGTGTGATTACACGAAATGTTATTTACTAGAAAAATCCACATCAAAAGAGGTCTGAATAAACCCATCTTTTGGATTGTAGATCAAATAGAAAAAAATTCTTTAGCCCGCAAAAATAGGTATAAGATATGTGTACATCCTACCTCCTAGATTCAACTGTAAGATGAATATGTTTTTTCACTACTAAAATTTGATATTGGGTAAGACTTCATTTACATCAAGTTATGGTGATGTTAAAAAATTGATCAAAATCCTGACAAATTGTCTTACAAAAAGTCATGGTGATCGTCAAAAAATTGTTCTCAAACCTGGATGAATCATCCTAATATATAAAGCATTAAGGACAATATCATATTATTTAATTTATCTCTTGATATATTTGGGATAGTTCTGAAGGAAGTGGAACTGATACACTCCCTACTAGTACAGTTGAGCTCTCTCCATTTATACTTTGTAATTTCATCATTATCTTTCTATTAAACTAAAACTATGCTCTTGAAAACTCAACGATATATTTATGTGTGTGTAGAACTTTTCCATCCCATTTCAACGGAATGTTTTTTCTTTACTAATCATGAATAACTTGATTCTATTGGTTGAAATCTCTCATTTCGAGAAGGTTAAACACGATGCAGTTTGGTATTTTTGGTAAACAACTTTTTCTCGAATTATCCAATTATGGGATAACGGGTGATGAACATGTATAAATTGTAGCTATGAGAAACGAAGTCGTGAAGGACACTACAATAGCAACTTGGAATGCTAGTTTATCCGTTAATATTTTCTTAGATTCATTTGAAGGTTAGTTAATATTTCTCTTTTTTGACCTTTCTAGTAAGGTTGTAACTTAAAGAACTCTTAATTACCATTCCTATATTTCATTACGCTAATCTAGGAAGTCTTCCTTTTTGCTCCCATTCTTTGTCCTCAATCAATTGAAATGTTTCTATTTTTCGAGTTATCCCAATACATTGTTCATAAATTTATGAGAAAGCATCTCAACAATATTTCTTTGCACTTCTCCATTTTGATTGTTTTAACTAGCGGCAGACCCACACTATATTGTGGGGGTGCACGTGCACTAACTTCAAAAAAGATTATATATATATATATATATATATATATATATATATATATAATTGGTAGAGATTAAAATATAGTTAACAGTGCACCCATAAAAACATAGAAGTGCCCATGTGCAATGTGTAGAAAGTAGATATACCACCCTCTAGACAAGTGGTCGAATCCCACTTAAGCATCTTTTTATTTTAAGTTTAGCTTAGACCTTATATTTGAGTTATGTTTATATTGGTGCAACAAAAGTTTCTAAAACAAAGGTTCACCTCTACTATAACGCTATAGTGAAATAACTATAACCATAAAAAATAGTAAATTATTTGAAATATACTTCATCTCCATTAAAGACTCATTTTCCTTCACTTGTAATATAATTTTGTTACATAACTAGTCTTGCTTATAGAGAGTAAGATACGCCAATATTGAAGAGGGAGGTTTAGTTAAGGTAAGAATTCATCATATTCCCTTTAGCTAATGATGAATGAGAATGTGGACCATTTTTCTTGAGATGATAATTTTGTGTCCTCCTAATTTGATGCATGGAAATCCTTTTTGTAACTAAAAAAGGTTGAAGGTATAGTCTATAAGTCGGAGACCTGGCATCGATCTATCATCCTCGTCTACTTTTACATGGTTTCACATTCTTCATGAAAGGAGATTCAAACCAAAGGTAGTATTTTCTACTTTTATGTCTTTGTCATACGTACTTGAACATGAGCAACATTTCAATGTTTACTAGATTCCTAAACTATATAATTCTATTAGTTAGGGGGACATAATTTCTTTAGATTTTGTTGATAACGGTGTATAGACTTTGATAGTTTAAGAGTAAATCATCCTTGGTCATTGTGCATATTTGCAGTTCATTGAGAGAATCAACAAAATCGATTCTTATTGTCCTCAAAATTTTGGAGGAGCTAGAAAACTCTTCAGGATTACTTCAGCTTTTGTGATCAATTAATCTCTTATTATTATCCACAATAGATTGAATTTTAATTTCTTATATTCCTACACAATCAGAACATAAGTGGTTGTGAAGGGGGATGAAGGTATTTTCTATATGAGGAACTCACGAAAATCATGGAAATTTCATACATTAACTGTTTGGAAATATTACATGATTGACATTACTTTATCATATTTAATATTTCTATAACATCCTAAATTACCCCTATAACATTTTTTTAAAGATAAATTTTTTGTTCATATAGGCCATTTTATTTATTATCAAAAAATAAAAATAAAGTTTTGTCCCAAGCCCAACCTAATCCCACATTCATTAACCCTAGCTATAAAAGCTAACTTTAACTTCCTCTTTAGCTCACCTTCATTTCTTCTTACGATGTTGCCTCCTTTCTCACGACTGAATGTTACATTACTCCTTTTTGTCTTGTGGGTTGTACAAGCTCTTTATTACAACGTTCTCATCTCTCTTCTTCTCATACAAGATGTGTCAGTCAACCAAGGTAACGTAACTCCTATATTTTCAGTACCTTTATTCATCATTGTTCTAACTCTTTTTTGCTTACCCATGTGAAATAATTTGTTGTTGAATCAAAGGAAACTAATCAGTTTCTTAAATATATATTATTTTAGTGAAATCTACTTTTTTGGGCTACCACATGGCGTGAAAAATCTTTTTTTTTTCTATCTCCTACTCTTCTTTCAGTTAGAATTGTTCTAAAAAAAGGTTATTGAATGTACTTCAAGTGGGATGAAACACATAAAATCTTTGATAGATGATGTTTAGCACATATTGCAACAAAATGAATAAGTTGAAGTTTCTTTTCCCTTTTTATGGTCTTTCTGTTGGATGACGAGTACTTCCTGGTGGAGTTCCAAAAAGAAACAGAATCTCAAGTGGTCTCCAAGCCATCATGAATCAAATTCACAAGAGGGCTCAATCCTATACGACTAATGTTCACAAAAAATTGCATAAACCGCCTGTAAAGCATCAGAGTTGTATAAATAAGGGGAGAAGTAGGATTGAGTATTTTAAATTCATATTTTAGATTTTTACATAATATCATATATTGAAAAAACTTAAAAATTTGTATTTCATATATAACTACGATAGTCCACCATATGAGATTTACATCTCTTAGGTATCGTTCATTAATTTAACAATCGGAAGAAAAGAAATAGATAACTGTAAAAAGTGTTTTTACTTAAATAAGAGTGTAGGAACATTAATACAATCTTTTCCTATTTTGGATATGTGCAACACCAACATATAAATCATAAGGCAGTGCCACTTTCGTACCCTTTTTTATGAAGAAAAGATATTGTGTGCTTAACCAAAGGGTTTTTCAACCTCTTTATCTCTTTCCTCAAGAATCCAAGGTATAATAATTATATTCTCTACCTTGAAGTGTTAGTGTATTCAACGACGTCAGAACAACAGAACAGTAAATTGGTTTAGTGAGCAAAATGGATTCAGTTTCTTACTTCTGATAATGATGGCAATGAGCTCTCTTATAATCAATCTAGTATAGATGTGAATGTTTTTATAGTTTAGATGATGCTGAAGTTGTTGAACTCAATGTGGAATCTGTGTATGATGGTCGTACTATGGCTTTTAATGTTATCGGTCTAGATGTTGCTTATTTCAAAGGAAAACCACGTTATTGTGGAGGTGGTGGGGGTGATTTATATGGTGGTAGTTGTGGATATTGATCCTGAGGTGGGATATATGGTGGTAATAAAGGTGGTTAGGGCAGTATCAAGCATTATGGAGGTGAAGGTTGATATGGCGATAGTGGTGGGAGGCATGGTGGAGGTGGATATGGTAGAGGAGGAAGTGGGTATTACAGGTGCGAGTATATTGGTTATTTTCAAGGAAATATAGTCAAGGTTATGGATAGGGAAGCATTGGTGGTGGTTAAAATGGTTGAACGACGAAGGAGGTCTAGGTGTTGGTGGTGGTGGTTGTTACAAGTTAGGGGAACAAGGGTTGGTAACATTGACATCCTTTATGTAAATATCATTCCCACCACCTCTGTCTCCATTGTCGTGCAACCACATCTCCCACCACCTCTGTCTCCATTGTCGTGCAACCATATCTCCCACCACCAGACCCCTACCATATTCACAACTGTGGATACATTCCCTTGTGAAATGACAATCTTCTTCACACTTGTAACACCCACTTCCTCCTCTACCACCACCACTATACCAATCGCCACCTCTACCATACCTCCAAACACCTCCGCCATATCAACCATCACCTCCATACCACATGCTGCCACTCTAACAACCTTCTCCAGCAAAATATTTCCCATCTA
This sequence comes from Solanum pennellii, assembly GCF_001406875.1. Lineage (NCBI taxonomy): Eukaryota > Viridiplantae > Streptophyta > Magnoliopsida > Solanales > Solanaceae > Solanum > Solanum pennellii. The sequence goes on along the minus strand of NC_028637.1, from coordinate 28,321,275 downwards.
AAAATATATATTAACCACAACCACTATACGAATCACTTCCACCACCTCTGAGATCACGGGATCCTCTTTTGATAAGAGCACCATCTGAGCCGGCAACATTGGTAGCCTTCGTATGACCATCATTCCCAGATTCCACATCGGTTCAGCCTTTTCACCGTCAGTTAAACTACAAAAGTCTAGATCCTATGATAGATTGATGAACAAAAAGCTCATCAACACAATAATGCGGATCAAACTGAACCTTTTTTGGTCACTAGACCACTTCGTTGTTCCTTTTTCTTACGCTTCTGATTATACCAACTTACAAATGAGTTGATTCTATGTAAAATTCACTTTAACTTTAGAACATATGCACTACCATGATAAAAAATCTCATGTTCTGTTAAAACGATAAAGATCTCTAACGCCTACAGTTAATTTTTATTTCCATTTCAAACTAATAATGGTGAACAATATGAGTACAAGGGAAAAACTAAATAAATATGTTTCTAAAATTTATTAAACCGAATAGTATCTGTAACAACGAATAAATTCAAAGTCATATGCATGCTTTTTCTAAATTTATATCAACGTCATGACAATTTTCTGATAGAAGTTTCTCATAGAAATCTCACCATATGAATAAATTAATTTAGTATCCAATTCATAATTGATAGATCAAGAATTTAATTTAGTAGGAAAAGTTTTTGTAGGATTCAAATTATTAAGTAAAGGTCAATATAATTTTTTATACAATATGTTTTATCTGTTTTAAAACATAATTTAGCTTTTAAGATTATAAAATCAATCAAAACTTTAAAGCTATATTTGCCAATAAACATTTAACATTTTGAAATTCATGAGTTCATAATACACTGATTTCTATACGTATAGTTTGCACCAGATATTTTTTGAACAAGATTTTATATATAACCAATATTTTCACTTTTAAATTATCTTTAATATGTTATGTTATGTTACTCAATTAATTTTACACAACACAAGATGAATTTTTGACCATTTGAATTCTTGAACTGAGTATTGCGAAAACCAATTGAATCGCCAGTGCTATTAAAATTGACCAAAATTTTTAATTTATAAAAATTGGCTCATATTGTAAATAATATAGAAAATTTACGTTATCCTTTCAACAATTCCTTAACCCTAGTTTCTAAAAAAGTAACCCTTCAAGACATCACATATCTCCCTTTTGGTCAACATGTTGTCCACTTGCCTCAACAAATGTCCTACCATGACCTAACTTTTTGAGTCTGATGGCATCTACTATAATAACTAGTATGTAAGACAACCCGTACCGAGAAGGTAATGTAGTGAGTATAAGGGTAGAACTAAAGTTAAATAGTAGTAATAAAATAAATAGACAGAAGCGAGGTAAAACAAAAAAAAAACATACAATAGAAACCATTCAAAAACCTTGAAGTCAGGACCTATGTACTGTGAAAAAATACAATTCCCAAAAGTGGACACCAATTTTCACACCTCGAGGCTACCCCCTAGACATAACATGGGACCTACGATCATGAGTGTCCCAAAGCTAACGCCTAATCTGGCATATCATGAAAATACTAAAATAATTAAGTAAAACATGTACTGTGCGGAAACTACAATGAAGGATACCTGAAAATGGGGAAAAACCTAAAAGCACTAAATATAAGTGAAATAAACTAGGGTTTGTGATAACTGCAACAACCACTTAACAACTGAAACAGAATCTACTACTATGTTTGAAAAGCTCTAAATGAGCTGAGGTGATGGGACATGCCCCCAACTAATTCTAATAAAATTGAAACTAAAAATAATGACAAAAATGAAAGCATGTCTATTGTCCTCGAAATATGATGACTCGCCTTTGAAGTTGTTGAATGTGCACGGAGAATCGATTTTATACGTGATATGGATGCTCAGTACCTAAACATATATCATAAAAGGATGTAGAAAAGAGTATGAGAAAGCACTTTGAATGCATTGAGCATGCAGGATATAGATACTAACATGAAAAATATATATGAGCAGAACAAAGTGTAATTGAGCAATTACATAATCTGAGCAAGAATATAAATACCGAAACATATAAAATAGTTCAACTGAATGAAGTGACCAAGTACTAATCATGAAGAGAACATGATGAACAATACACTGATATAACTACTGAAATCCTGGTCCAATGAACTAACAGTCTGACTTTAGGGTTGCTATTAACCGAGACATAAACCGTGTGATATAAAACCATGACCTCGTGTGACAGCCGATAGTTCAAACAATGGCGCGTGAGTACCGTAGTTAATGGACTTCGTCAGCTTTTATGTCAGGGGTTGTTTTTGTCGTGTCCTTATTCAGTGAGGCAATTAAGCTACATCCTTTGATGTCTTAGATAAGTCGTTTTACTAATAGAAAGAGAATGAGGCGTCAGTTTCTTTCAAGAACAAGAAATATTGTTCTTTACGTTTTAGCCCCAAAACTCAAAGGACTTCTCATTAGATTTCTTCACAAAGAATGTGGGATTTCATTAGTGGGTTCCTTTCATCAATTAGGTCCCTAGAATTACGTCAGTTCCTTGATTCTACATAGATAGTATAAGTCAAGGGTTTGAATAATTATTAGGAATTGGTTGTGCAAGTATCATGTTTCATTAGAAACGTTCATCCATAGTGTTTTCTCAAGACTTAGAGCAGGAGGCCAACATCAATAGTGTTTACTTAATTTGTTGCTTCATTTCTGTTTTTATATATAAAATAAATAAATTGAAAGTACTTTTTTTAAAATTGAGAAATTTTCCAAATTTAACTTGGGCAAAAATGAAAAATTGCATAACAAAACACTAATATAGTAAAAACAATGTTATTTTAAGAAAGTGAATACAATTTATATACCATGACTTTTATAAGAAAATGACAGTGAATAAAAACACTTATTTATTTTTACAACACTCGAATTAGATTATCTTGATTAATTCAATTCATATTCAATAAAAATAAGATTTTTACCAATATAAAAACTATTCATTAATGCAAGATATTCCTACTTAAGAAGAAGAAAAATTGATGACAATTCACCAATTAATTTAGTTCCTCTAAAAACCACTGAAAACTTTTCTTTAATAATGGAGAAAGTTGAAGAAGATATGGTGTTTTCATGTGTAGTGCGATGTCATGGGTTAGATGGCTGCCAAATTCTCAAATTCAATATCTGATTTACGTTGATGTATTCTTCAATTTTCATATGTAGAATGTATGGTTAAGTATCAAAGTTTAAAAGGCGTTATAAGTGTCTACATCAAACAAGTTTATTAATGAAGAAGATGATGACATATAAACTTACAAAGACAGAGATTATTAGACATAGAAAGTCAAATTAAGGGACACTCCATCTCTTTCATAAATCCCACTTTTTTTTCCTTTTTAATTTTTCTTTACTTATGATGTTTAAAGAATTGTGAGTTTTCACTAATGTTTTGTTTTATCTAAATTTATATGATGATTTTTGTAAAAAGAGAATTTTGAAGATACAATATATATCCAAAGATATTTTATATTTTCTAAAATAATTAGGTGTTGGAACACAAATAAAGTATCACTAATTGGTACAATACACCTTAATTTTTATTTTAGTTTTTCAAATAAATGTTTCTATTCCATTTTACTATTACCAGAAAAAAAAAGGACCAGTATCACTATATATCAAAATCGCATTGTAAAATTTTTTATGAAAAATTGTTAAAATAATACTATTAACTATAAATGTATTTAAAAACAAATATCCTAGCTAATTCATGTTTTTTCTTATAAAATCACTTTTTTTGTTAGCTTTTATAATTGGCCCCAAATAATTATTCATTAATTATGGCTATTGTCCAAATTTATGTTTTAAATCTATTCTTTTTTTGTAGTAGTATAAATTAGTAGCCATTCATATTGTTGACTTCTTGTATTGGTACAAGAAAAAACTGCAAGTATTACAATTGGTTTGACTTATATTTGATAATTAGAAAAAGCTTTTCGGTGAGACATTATAGTATGATGTTCATTTATAATAAAATAATGATAAAAATTCATTGAACAATTTTATATGGACATATAGAATGAGTCTTAGATTATTTTTTTCAATTCTGTTCACTTATATATTATTCTTACTGTTTTAAACATTCGACTTATTTGTAGACTTTTCTTATAATTATCATATTAAGACCCAAGGTTTATATATTGGCATAGGTAATTAAATATTGAGTGGATTATATTATATGGAAGCTATTAAGAATGTAGTGTTTGGAAAAACTATGTGTAACGACCTGTTTAGTCGATTCGAGCAGTAAGATTATTTTGATAAAAACTGACTGGGTCGACGGACCACGCGACGGACCGTCATGGTCACGACGGCCCGTGGTGGATTTTGTCGTCCCATACTTGTAAATTTTCTTCTGCTACTTTTCTCATTAGCCTCGACGACAAGTAGGACGAACCGTCATAGGCACGACGGGCCGTCGAGGGACTTCGTTCCAAAACACTTAAACTTTGAAAATCTGGGTACTGAGATCGACTCTCTGAACTTCGCGACGGAACTGCAGGACGGACCGTCGTAGGTACGACGGACCGTCACAAACCCTTTACAGAATTTGACTCTCTGAGCTTTGTGACGGACCTGCAGGACGGACCGTCATAGACGCGACGGACCGTCACAGGTTGCGTAACCTAACTGGGTCGGATTTCTGCTAAAAGTTTTAAAGGGGTGTTTTGGACTATTCATGACAAACTTTATGAAATTAGTGGGGTAAGTTTAATAATTTATTTACTTGGAGGGTTAAAGGAGATAACCTTGAAATAAATAATGGGTTACTTTTATCATAATGAATTATATGATAATTAGGGTAAAAGAAAAGAATCTAGAGAAGAAAAAGAAAAAGACAGAGAGGGAGAACGCGAGAGAGAGAGGAAGAACGAAGAGGAAAGCAAAAGGCATTGGGGAGATAGCTTGCTTGATCACGATTCTTCGGTGGAGGTAGGTTATGGTTTATGCTATGTGATAGTAAACTCTTAATAGCGATTGATATGTATTGGGTGGTATTGTAAAGTCTTCCATATACTTGATTGTGTGTTTGTATGATGTAATCGTATAACTGTGGTGTTTAGAATGATAAGACTGTTGAATTTTCAATCCTAA
>NC_028637.1:28287160-28315823 GCF_001406875.1 Solanum pennellii | reverse complement strand
TTCCGACACGATAAGAATAAAGAGAAGAAATCTTGAATTAACTTAATATACTCGATTTCAGAGAATCTAATTCCCAAATGAGTATGGTGTGTAGGCTTGAGTCCTCATAGGTGTGCTTGGGGTTGTGGTCAATGGTTTTTGTACTTGTTGATTGTCACCTGTTGAGTATTGTGGTCGGTTTTGCATTATTATTCTATATATATATTGCTTTCTATTTTGAGTTGGCCGATGATACCTACTCAGTACTTGTACTGACCCGTACTTTTATGTTCTTCTTGTTGTTTTGTGGAGTGCAGCAAGTGCACCAGTGACTTCGTCTCGTCCACAACTCTAGCCAGTCTTCAGCACGTCAGATTTCAGGGTGAGCTATTATTCCTAGCTCGGGCTGGATTCTCTTCTTCGCGTCTTGATGTCTTTGAAGTTCGGACATGGACCATCGTTTTACTTATTTTAGTTCTTAATTACTCTTAGACTTAGAAATTTGAGGATAGATGTTCTTGATGTGATGACTTCCAGATTTTGGGGAAGATAAGTATTATATTTTAGAAGTTTATTTAATTGGTTATATTAATGAGTTTTGGTCTTCCGCATTATATTTTGTTATTCAAAATTTATATACTGGTAAACGTTGGAATTAGATTTGTTGGTTCGCTCACATAGGAGGATAAGTGTGGGTGCCACTCGCGGCCCGTTTTGGGTCGTGACACTATGGCTTAACCTTACACATGAATTTAGAGAATTAGATGAAATATAGAATGACTCTCGTGTCAATCATTGGACAATGATTACCCTATCATTGGACAATTATTTAGACTATACAGTGGAACATTGGAATATGTTAGTTTTCAGTTATTCAGAGTATTTCACAAATGTTCGTCCTTAGGTAAATTATTTAGTTATCACATTATAGTTTAAGTTTTTATTTATTGAAATAGGTAATTAAGTATTAGATGAATCAAATTATTTAAATTCTATTTAAGTTATGCTAATTGGAGGAATCTAGACTTATCCTTCAGTTTGATCTTTAGAAAATTCATTATAGAATAATGTGAGTTTTTCTTGGTTTAGGCTAAATATAGAATATATTGTGTGTTTACAGATTTGCTAGCTTACAAAATATGCATATATACTTGATTGATTGGAATGGTTCGGAGGCATTGAGGAAGGAAAAAAGGTTGGAGAAGTAGTTTGCTAGGCTTCGATTTTTATGTTGAGGTAGGTTATGGTTTATTTTGATTTGATAGATAATCTCTCAATAGTGATTGATATGTATTGAGTGATATTGTGAAGTTCACTATGTACTTGATTGTGTGATTCTATATCTTGGTTTTGTGGTTTGTGGTTGGCCTAAAATTCTGAGCATGTTGAATTTATAATCTTGAACACACTCTAGTAAAATGACGCCTTGAAAAAAAATAAAGAAGGCTTGATTAAATAAATAAATGAGATAATTGGATTGGAGTGTCATGTTCTGATACGGTATTATTTGATCGGAGTGTCACGTTCTAACACGGTATTATGGGATCGGAGTGTCACGTTCCGACACGGTATATGGTATCTGAGTGTCACGTTCCGACACGATAACATTTAAGAAAAGGAAATATAAAATTAACTTACTATACTCAATCTCAAAGAACCCATTTTCTAAATAAGTATGGTGTGGAGGCATGAGTCTTCATAGGTGTGATTGATATTGTGATTAATTTGTACCTACTATGATGTTGTTTGTCTTCATAGGTGTGATTAATATTGTGATTAATTTTGTACCTACTATGATGTTGTTTTCACTAGTTCGTGTTGTTTGTTGCTTTCCACCTGCCAAGTATTGTAGGTGATCTTATATAATTATTCAATATATATTGGTTTTTATTTTGGGTTGGCCGATGATACCCCTACTTCTATTTTTTTTTTGTTGTTCTTTTGTGGGAGCAACAAGTATACCATCGACTTCGACTCGCCCTCAGCTCTAGCCAGTCTCAAACACATCAGAGTTCAGGGGTGAGCTATTATTTCTAGCTCGTGCTAGATTCTCTCATTTATGTCATGATGTCCTTAAATTTCGTACATGGATCATTTGATTTACTTATTTCGGTATTTTCAATATTCTTAGACTTAATATTTGGAGATTAGATGTCCTTGATTATATGAGTTTAAGATTTTTGAAAATAATACATTAATATGTTTTGGAGCTTCTGTATAATTTTTGTTTTTCATAGTTGAATTGTTGGTAGATGTTGTCCACCTAGGAGGTTAGGTATGGGTGCCACTCAGGACTTGTTTTGGGTCGTGACAAACTTGGTATTAGAGAATTAAGTGAGATGATCCCAAAACACAAGTACAGGTATATTAGAGTCTTGCGGAACGGTACGGGGATGCCTTTTCTTTTTTCGAGGCTATATAACTTTCGGAAAACTCATCTTTTTTTTTGCTATAACTTGGATTCAATTGGTATCTAGGAGATACAAATCGGATATGTCCTTCTCACTCTATAACGCAGATGGTTAGAGCTAGAGCAACAACTGTGACAACACCAACACCGGCAAGACATGGTGAGTCTAAGCCAACCATTGGGGCTTTAACTCAAGGAGGAGCAGTGGCAAGAGGTCGTGGTAGAGGTTGCGGGAGGAGGCCCACTAGAGGCAAATGACAAACACCTGGTCCAGCTAGGGATAGAGCGGTGACTCCTCCACCAAATGATTAGGTAGTGAGAGAGGGTGAAGAAGGGGAAGATGAGAAGATTCAAGAGAAGGAAGCACCACCCAAGCCTACTCTAGAGATGATTAATAAGGTTCTCATCTATCTTAGCGGGTTATCTAATCAGGGCTAGACACCCCAGTGTTTTCTATACCAACACCTCAGGTTAAGGGAGTACAGCATACAACTGTTATGGCTCCCGCATAGATGCATCCTTGGAAATAGGAATGTTTCCTCGATTGACTACATGTCTATAATAATAGGTGACCATCATGAACTTTTCGTTAAGTTCATAAAGTTGAAACCTCCCGTCTTCAAGGGTGTTCAATCTGAAGATGCCTATGATTTCTAGCTTTATTTTCATGAGGTGCTACATAAGATAGACATAGTAGTATGATTCAGTGTTAAGTTTATGACCTACCAATTTCAGGGGGATGACAAAATATGGTGGCGGTCTTATGTTGAGTGTCGACGAGCGAAGGCAGCACCTATGACTTGGGCGTCATTTTCTAGCTTATTTATGGAGAAGTATATACCCCGAACTTTGAGGAATAGGAGAGGAGATGAGTTCCTCAGCCTAGAGCAAGAAAAGATGAATTTTGTTGATTATTAGGCCAAATTTCGTGCACTATCCATGTAAGCCACTCAGCTTTTCTTCAGTCACAAGAGCGTATTCGCTGCTTTGTGAAAGGATTGAGGTCAGATTTTCAGATTAGAGCCTTACAGATAGCTGCTGCAACAAAATCCTTTCAAGAAGTGGTTGATTTTATGATATAGGTAAAAGGGGTAAAGCCATATGACTTTACCAAGGCATCGACATTAAAGAAGTTTCGTAAGGGAGGTGAGTTTAGTGGTTATTACTCCAAAGGGCAGAGTTGGGGGTTATCCAGCCCATCCTGTACAGTCATTATTGCAGGCTTTAGTTGAGGGTCTGTTGAAGACCGATCAGCCTTTTTTCTGAGTTTGGAGGTTATTTTCACACTTCTTCCTCTTCACAGAGACCTACACTTGACTCCAGGACTTGTTATGAATGTGGAGAGGCTAGACATATTAGCAAATATTGTCCAAGGCAGAGTTAAAAATCCTCAGTAGATAGAGGTAGAGGTGGTCATGGTAAAGGTCGTCATTCTGAAACTCAAGACCTTGTTGATTACTACACTGATTCTTGCCTTGCCAATGGATGGTAAGAATATTATTGTTTATTGTGATGCATCTTATTTTGGCTTGAATTCAGTGCTAATGCAGAAGAGGAATGTAATTGCTTATGCTTTGAGGCAATTTAAAGTGCATGAACGTAACTATCCGACCCATGATTTGGAGTTTGCTGCAGTTTTATTTGCATTGAAGCAATGGAGGCGTTATCTAAATGGGGTCAAGTGTGAATTTTATATAGATCATCGTAGTTTACAATACGTTTTTACTCAAAAATATTTGAATGTGAAGCAGAGGAGGTGGATAGAGTTATTAAAAGACTATGATATTACTATTTCATATCACCCTAGAAAAGCTAACGTTGTGGCAGATGCCTTACGTTGAAAAGCAGGGAGGATGGGTAGTTTAGCCACTTACAGGTTTCTAGATGCACATTTGCTAGAGAGGTTCAGACTCTGGATAATGACTTTATGAGGATAGAAATACATGATAAAGGAGGATTTTTGGCATGTGTGGAGGAAAGATCTTCTTTTCATGACAACATTAATGGAAAGCATTTTGTTGATGAAAAACTAAGCCGAATTCGAGATATGGTATTATATGGAGAGGCTAAAGAGGATGTGATTGATTAGGAGGCGTCTTGAAAATTAAGGGGAGAGTATGTGTGCCCCATTTTGATGATTTGGTTCATACTATTCTTGCAGAGGCGCATAGTTCGAGGTATTCTATACATCCTGGTGCAAACAAGATACATTGTGATCTTAAACAACATTACTAGTGGAGTAGAATGAAGCGTGACATTGCTGATTTTGTTGCACAATGTCCGAATTGTCAACAGGTAAACTATGAACATCAAAGGCCTGGAGGGACACATTAGAGAATACCCATTACTAAATTGATGTGGGAAAGAATTACAATCGATTTCGTGGTTGGTCTTCTGAAGACAATAGGTAAGTTTGATTCTATTTGGGTAATTATTTACAGGTTAACTAAGTCTACCACTTTATTTTGGTCAGGATAACTTACAATGCAGAGAAATTAGCCAAACTCTATATGTCTGATATTGTTCATTTGCATGGAGTTCAACTTTCCATCATATCAGATAGAGGAACACAATTTACATCTAAGTTTTGTAGGACCTTACATGCTGAATTAGGTACTAGACTGGCTTAGAACAACATTTCACCCTCAGAGTGATGGTTAGTTTGAGCGAACGATGCAAGTACTAGAGATATGCATCGTGCGTGCGTGATAGATTTTCGTGGTCATTGGGATCAATTATGACCCTTAGTATAGTTTTCATACAACAATAGCTATCACCCGAGTATTGATATGGCCCCATTTGAAGCATTGTATGAGAGGAGATGTCGGTCTCCTGTTGGTTGGTTTGATGCATTTGAGGTGAGACCATGGGGTACGGATCTTTTGAGAGAACCATTAGAGAAAGTGAAATGCATTCCTGAGAAGCTCTTAGCAGCTCAGAGTAGACAGATGGAGTAGGCAGATCGGAAGGTTAGAGACTTGGAGTTTGTGGAGAGTGAAAAATTCTAACTAAAGGTATCACCCATGAAGAGTGTAAGGTGGTTTTGTAAGAGAGGTAGGCTTAGTCCGAGCTATATTTCTCCATTTGAAGTTCTGAAGCACGTCGGGGAGGTATCTTATGAATTGTCCTAACCTCTAGGGTTTTCAGGAGTTAACCGAGTATTCCATACGTGTATGCTTAAAAAAATACCATGGTGATGGAAACTACATTATTCATTGGGATTCAGTTCTGCTTGATGAGAATCTATCTTATGAAGAGGAGCCTGTTGCTATTCTAGATAGGGAGATCCGCAAATTGGGGTCCAAAGAGATTGCATCTATCAAGGTTCAGTGGAAGAATCGGTCAGTTGAAGAGTCCACTTGGAGGGTGAGACGGATATGCATGAAAGATATCCGCACCTTGTTGTCTCTTCAGGTACCCTTCTTCCCTTGTCTTCCTGTGATCATTGGAGGACAAATGATGGGTAAATTGGAACTTATTGTAACAACTTTTTTTTGGTTTTTTCGAAAGGTAAAGCTTTTAGTTTCACAAAATTCTTTCCGATAGATTTAGGGATATTTTGGAATATTCGTAATTATAAGTATTAAAATAGTGGGGTAGTTTTTATGATTGAGTTAGTTGGTGGTTAAAGAAGAGAAATTAAAAATTAATAATGAGTTAAATCCAGTTTTATAATTAGTCTTATATAATAGTTAGGGAGTGAATATTCTGTAGAAAGATTAAGGGTTTGAGGGGAGAAAACTTACGCTATGCAGCAAACAGAGGCGGCTCTGACTTCTCATGTACGATCTTGGTTGGGCTTCTAAATTAGTGAAGATATGTGGTTGTGCAGTAGTATAAATTAGTAGCTATTCATATTGTTCACTTCGTGTATAGGTATAAGAAAAAAATGTTAGTATAACAATTTGTTTGACTTATAGTTGATAACTAGGAAAAGTTTTTGGGTGAGATATTATAGTAGGATGGTCACTTAGAGTAAAATAATGATGAAAATTCATTGTTTTTTCAATTATGTTCATTTATAAATTAGGTGCCATATTTTTAAACATTCGACTTATTCGTAGACTTTTCTTATAATTATCATATTAAGACCCAAGTTTGATATATTGGGATAGGTACTTAAATATTGAGTGAATTAGATTATATGAAAACTACTAAGGGTGTAGTGATTCAAAAAATTATGACTTAACCTTAGACTTGAATTTTGAGAATAAGATAAAATATAGAATGGCTCTCATGCCATTCATTGGACAATGATTTAGACTATACACTGAAATATTGGAATATGTTAGTTGTCAATTATTCACAGTATTTTTGAGTAAATTTTCCAAATTCAACTTGGGAAAAAATGAAAAATTTCATAAAAAAACACTAATATCGTAAAAACAAATGTTATTTTAAGAAAGTGAATACAATTTATATACCATGACTTTTATAAGAAAATGACAATTAACAAAAACACTTATTTCTTTTTACCACAGCCGCATTAGATAAGCTTGATTCATTAAATTCCTATTCAATCAAAATAATAGTATTACCAATCTAACAACTATTCATTAATGCAAGATATGCCTACTTTAAGAAGAAAAAATTGGATGAAAATTCACCAATAAATTTAGTTCCTCTAAAAACCACTCAAAAATTTTCTTTAAAAACGGAGAATGTTGAAGAAGATATGGGGTTGTCATGTTTAGTGCAACGTCATGGGTTAGATGGCTGCCAAACTCTCTAATTCAATTTCAAATTTACGTCGATGTATTCTTCAATTTTCATATGCAGAATGTCAGGTTAAGCATCAAAGTTTAAAAGACGTTTCAAGTGTCTAGATCAGACAAATTTTATTCATGAAGAAGATGATGACATATAAACTTAAAAAGACATATTGAGATTATTAGACATAGCAAGTCAAATAAGGGATACTCCATCTTTTTCATAAATCCCTCTTCTTTTCCTTTTTAATTTTTCTTTACTTATGATGTTTAATGAATTGTGACTTTTCACTAATATTTTGTTTTATCTAAATTTATATGATGATTTTTATAAAAAAAGAATTTTGTAGGTACAAAATATATCCAAAGATATGTTTTATTTTCTAAAGTAATTAGGTGTTGGAACACAAATAAAGTATTATTAATTGGTACAATATGTACTAATTTTTATTTTAGTTTTTCAAATAAATGTTCTTTATTCCATTTTACTATTACCAGAAAAAGAGACCAATATCACTATATATCAAAACTGCATTGTAACAATATTTAGGGGAAAAATTGTTACAACAATACTATTAACTATATATATTTTTAATAACAAATATCCTAGCTAATTCATGTTTTTTCCTTATAAAAGCACTAATTTATTGTTATCTTTTATGATTGGCCCCAAATAATTATTCATTATTTTTTGCTATTGTCCAAATATATGTTGTAAATCATTTTTGTTGGTACACTCAAATAACCTAAAACAAAAAATTAAGTTCGATAAGTAAAATTACTTGATTCGCCCAAGAGAAAAAAACTTTTTCTTGTGGTTGGTGACTTTCCAAATTAGAAATTCTTCTTTATTTTATAATATAAAATTGAATTTAGAGAAAGAGAAAATGGAGGAGTTGATTACAGGTATTCAACAAACATAGCTACTATGAATCTCAAGCTACCAATTCTTTGTATGTTACAATCTTTATTTCTCAAAGAATCTGTAAGATTATTTATAAACTCTCTTCGAATGCATATTATATGTCCATATTATTTTATTACAAATTGAGAACAAAAAGTTTATATAATTATTAATATCTTAAATTATGTTTTGTTTATGTAGGAATTTTTTTTTTAATTTTATCAAATAATAAGTTCAAGAAAGAATAATGTTAAATAAAGAAAAAAAGAAATGATAAATCCTAATGACTAAATGGTGAAGATTTTAACAATCTTTCATAAAATATCTTGATGTGGTGAGATCTGACAATCATTATTGTCTATTCGAATATCATCTTCTCAAAAAGGTCTATACATTGCTAATCTATCTATATGTTGTGGTTTCATATACTTATATTTGTACTTCAATTATCAACTTAAACATAGACAATTAAAAAGAATATTTTTTCTTCTATTTCAAGTGACGTTCTTTCCTCTTTAATCTACTAATAAAAAACAACATTTTCTTAATTAAAACATGATTAAGTTTGAACCTCATATATTTTATCTTTGAAAGACATGTTTACTTTAACTCTACATGGAACACAAAATTCTAAAACTTGTTGTCTTAAATATGTTTTAATATTTGTGTTACTATAATACTTCTCACTAATGATAAAATAAAAATTTTATATGTTTATTATTTTAAAATGTAGACATATCTCATATTTTTTTGATAGATTGATATCAAAATGGTGTTACATAAAATCGGACAGAAAGGAATATCTGACATGTAATACAAAAAGTCTATTTTGTTTCTTTTTAAACTCGTTATTGTGAGGTTAAATTTATAGTATAAGGATCCTAATACATGGATTTCATATCCTTTGTAAGTGAGAATATTTATATTTTTCTATAGAAGTTTATATTATACTAAAAAAAATTAAGCAACATATGGATTTATACATTATCCAAAATATGTTAGAACAAGATAGGTTTTTCGAACTTGGAAAATGTCAATTTCTTTAAAGATATCCTATTCATTTTCAGCAAAGTTTTTTTTTTATCACCCTAACAAAACTCTTCAATATTGTGTCTCTCCTGAACTCAAATCCTTTATGTTGAGAAACCCTAATTGTGTCCCGAAATTGGTATGCGAATTAGCAGCAATTGGAGAACATGGCTGCCACGACCCAAAATGAGTCATGAGTGGCACCCACACTTAACCTCCTAGGTGGGCGAACCAACAAATCTAAACTCCAACATAAACAATAGTTCAACTATAAATAACGAAAAAATATTGCGGAATTTCCAAAACTTATAAAGTAGCCAATTAAATAAGCTTCAAAAATTTAACCTTCATTATCCCCAAAATCCTAAAGTCATCACATCAAGGACATGTATTTCAAATTAACAAGTCTAAGAGTGTTTAAGAAATCAAAATAAGCAAAAAGATGGTCATGTCCGAAATTCAAAGACATCAATACGTGAATGAGAGAATCCAGCACGAGCGAGAAATAATAGCTCATCCTGAACTCTGATGTGCTGGAGACTGGCTAGAGCTGAGGGCGAGTCAAAAATACAAGTAGGGGTCAGTACAAGGAATACGTACTGAGTAGGTATCATCGGTCAACTCAAAATAGAAATCTATATGTATTGAATAATAATATAAAATCAACTACAATACTTAGCAGGTGGCAATGAACAAACACATGAACCATTGACAACAACACTATAATAGGTAAACCATCAATCACAACATCAAGCACACCTATGAGGACTCATGCCTACACACCATAATCATTTGGAAAATTAATTCTTTGAGATTAAGTATATTAATTTACTTTAACATTCCTTTCCTTTAATTTTATTGTGTCTGAACGTGACACTCCGATCTCATATGTCGTGTCGGAACGTGACACTCCGATCCCATAATATCGTGTCGAAACGTGACACTCCGATCCAATAATACCGTGTCGGAATGTGACACTCTGATCATATTATCTCATTATTTTATTTCATCAAGCCTTATTTATTCAAGCCATCATATTAATAGAGACGGTTCAATATTAGAAATTCAACAATCTCATAATTTTAGGCCAACCACAAACCACACAATTAAAACATACAACCATACAATCAAGTACATAGGAGACTTTACAATATCACTCAATACATATCAATCACTATTTAGAGTTTATCTATCAAATAGAAATAAACTAAAACAAACCTCCACCGAAGAATCAAAGTCAAGCAACTACTTCTCCAATTCCTTTCCTTTCCTTATTGCCTCCGAACACTTCCAATCTATCAAATATATATATACATAAGATGTAGGTTCACAAGACCATAAACACTAAGATTATTTTGTGTCTAGCCTATACCCATAAACTCACCTAATTATATAATCATTTTCTTAAAGTTCAAACCTAAGAAAAATTACCCATTCTCCAATTATCATTACTTTGAATGAAGTTTAAAATAATTTAATACACCTAAATTTATTACCTATCTCAATATATCAAACTTGAGTTTATTGAATAATAATAATTATAAGTTATAATATCCCAACCTAAAGCCACTGGTGGCGAAACTAGGGGCCGTCCTCACTTTAACCCTGCATGTTCAGTTCCAATATTAACATATGTACATATATACTAACATTGTTATATTAATTCTTAGGCAATCAATAGGTTCAATAATGTTACCCTTTATTCTCCCTACTTCATTCTTTATTAACAATAATTATTAACTAGGAGGTATAAAATCGGTCGACATACATAACTACTGTAACTTCAATTCTCCCCAATTAATTATATTATTATAATATTTAAATCCTCCACCCACCATGCTTTCAATAACCTTTCACAATTATTCTATACATATATTTGTTGACAGTAATTCCTAGAGAACCCAATTGATTGGCAATATGCATGTTAACATATACTATAAGTTTCATAAGCAATGCCATAAATTAACCAATAAAGCATAAGATTCCATTAATCTAACAAAGAAAAGAAAAATAAAAAGGTCACCTGAACTCCTTTGTGATATTGCTTTGACAATTCGTGCGCCTTCTTTCTTATTTTTTTCTCCTTTCTACTGATCAGTAATTACCCTAATTTTATACCTTAATATTATAATGGGGTAAAAGTGACCCTTTATTTATTATTATTTTTTATTTTTTTAACCACCAACTCTATAAATTATTAAAACTACCCCACTAATTTAATAATTATATTTATGAATAATTCAAAACATCCATTTAAAATCTATCAGAAAGTATTTATCAAGAAAAAGTTCTAGTGATCAAAATGGGTTGTTACAATAGATACCAATTTACCCATCGTTCGTCCTCGAACCATCAAAAGAAAAGCGAGGGCGAGAAAGAGTGCCTGAATCGGTAAAAAGATGTGTATATCTTTCATGCATATCATCCTCACTCTCCCAAGTGGACTCTTGAACTGGCCTATTCTTCCACTGAACTTTGATAGAGGCAATCTCTTTTGATCTTCATTTGCAGACCTCCCTATCAAGGATAGCAATAGGCTCCTCCTCATATGACAGAATCTAATCAAGAAGAACTGAATCCCAGCGAATAATGTAGTTTCCATCACCATGGTATTTCTTTAGCATGGACACATGAAATACCGGGTGCACTCCTTAAAACCCAGGAGGCAAGGCCAATTCATAAACCACCTCTCCCACGCACTTCAGAACTTCAAATGGACCAATATATCTCTGACTAAGCCTACCTCGCTTACCAAACCACATCACACCTTTTATGGGTGAAACTTCAACCAAGACTTACTCACCCTCCACATATTCCAAGTCCCTAAACTTTCGATCTGCATACGCCTTCTGCCTGCTCTGAGCTGCCAAAAGCTTCTCTTGAATGAATTTCACTTTCTCTAATGATTCCCTCAAAAGATCAGTACCACAATGTATGACCTCAAATACATCAAACCAACCAATGGGAGACCTACATCTCCTCACATACAATGCCTCAAATCGGGCCATATCAATACTCGAATGATAACTATTGTTGTACGAAAACTCTGCTAAGGGTAAAAATTTATCTCAATGACCACCAAATCGTATCACGCACGCACGAAGCATATCCTCCAACACCTGAATCGTTCACTCAGACAAACCATTGGTCTGAGGGTGAAATGCAGTACTAAGATCCAGTTTAGTACCTAATTCACCATGTAATGTTCTCCAAAACTTAGAAGTAACTTGTGTAACTCTATCTGGTATGATGGAAAGTGGAACTCCATGCAATCGAACAATCTCAGAGACATAGATTTTGTCTAACTTATCTGCATTTTAATATTTCTTAACCGGAATGAAGTGAGCAGACTTAGTTAACCTGCCAACAATTACCCAAATAGAATAAAACTTACCCAATGTCTTTGGAAGACCAACTACAAAATCCATCCCAATTCTTTCCCACTTCTATTCAGGAATGAACATTCTCTGAAGTGTATCTCCAGGCCTCTGATGTTCATACTTTACCTACTGACAATTCGGGCATTGGGAAACAAAATCAATAATATCACGCTTCATTCTACTCGACCAATAATGTTGCCTTAGATCACGATATATCTTGGTTGCACCAGGATTATAGAATACCTCGAACTATGAGCCTCTGCAAGAATAGTGTGAGTTAAATCATAAACATGGGGAACACATACCCTTCTCTTAATTCTCAGGACTCCTTTCTCATCAATTCATACCTCTTTAGCCTCTCCTCACAATACCATATATCGAATTCGGCTCAGCTTCTCATCAGCAAACTGCTTTTCTTTTCAAGTTCAAGTTCTGCTAGCTGCTTTTCATTTTGATAGGAGTAGGTGCTTGCAGCTCGCTCGCTGTCTACTAAATGAGCCTTCACTGCCCGTCTTGTCAAGAAAGGAAGATCTTTCCTCCACAGAGGCCAAAAATCCTCCTTTCTCTAGTACTTCCAAAGTCATAAAGTCATTAGCCAGAGTCTAAACCTCTCTAGCCAATGGGCGTCTAGAAACCTGTAAGTTGGCTAAACACTCATGCTCCCTGTTTTTCTACTTAAGGCCTCTGCCACAACATTAGCTATTCCAGGGTGATATAAAATAGTAATATCACAATCTTTCAAGAATTCAATCCACCTTCTCTGCCTCAAATTTAAATCATTCTGAGTAAAGACATATTATAGACTATGATAATATGTGTAAACTTCACACTTGACCCCATATAGGTAATGCCTCCACTGCTTCAATGCAAATACAACTGCAGCCAACTCCAAATCATGGGTTGGATGGTTACGTTCAACCACTTTCAATTGCCTCGAAGCATAAGCAATTACATTCTCTCTTGCATTAGCACTGCACCCAAACCAGAATAAGATGTATCACAATAAACAATAAAACTCTTACCTTTCACTGGCAAGGTAAGAATTGGTGCAGTAGTTAACAAGGTCTTGAGTTTCTGGAAGCTTTCTTCACATTCGTCCGACCATACAAATGAAACATTCTGCTTAGTCAAATGTGTCAGCTAGGAAGCAATAGAAGAAAATCCCTTGACGAATCGACGGTAGTATCTAGCTAAACAAACAAAGATCCTTACCTTTGAAACATTAGTAGGACTTACCCAACTCTTCACTGCTTCAATCTTAGAAGGATCCACCATCACTCAATCCTTAGAAACCACGTGCCCCAAGAAGGAAACTGAATCGAGCCACAACTCACACTTGGAGAATTTGCATATAGCCTTTTCTCCCTTAACAACTCCAATACAATTTTGAAATGCTCCTCATGTTCTTTCTTGCTCTTTGAGTATATCAGTATATCATCAATAAATAGAATAACAAAGAGGTCTAGATATGGCTTGAAAATCCCATTCATCAGGCTCATGAAAGAAGAAGGGGCATTCGTAAGCCCTAAATACATTAGTAAGAATTCATAATGCCCATACCTGGTTCGAAAAGTCGTCTTTGGAACATCTGTTGCCCGAAATTTTAATTGATGATAATCGGATCTCAAATCAATTTTAGAGAAGACAAAAGCACCTTGTAACTGATCAAACAAATCATCAACGCGAGGAATGGGTTACTTGTTCTTAATAGTTACCTTATTCAGATGAGTGTAGTCTATGCACATCCGAAAAATTCCATCTTTCTTCATAAATAAAACAGGAGCACCCCAAGGTGATGCACTAGGTCTAATAAAACCTTTACCTAACAACTCCTTTAGTTGGGCCTTTAACTCCCTTAACTCGGGTGGAGCCATTTTATATGGGGGAATGGAAATGGGGCGAGTACCCGGCTCCAGGTCAATACAAAAATCAATATCTCTATCCGGTGGCATACCAGGAAGGTCTGCAGGAAACACATCCAGAATCTCATGGACTATCGAAATAGACTCAATTGAAGGCACATTGGAAGTATAATCCCTGAGATGTGCCAAAAAAATAAACAACCGTTACTCACCAACCTCTTAGCACGAATAAAAGAGATTATACGAACTGGAGTGGAAATATAGTCACCCTCCCACACTAACGGATCTGTCCCAGCCTTGGCCAATGTCACAGTTTTAGCATTACAATCTAAGATTGCAAAATTTGGAGAAAGCCAAGTCATACCCAGAATTACATCAAAATCAACCATCTCTAGAATAATCAAATCTACATAAGTATTGTTCCCCACAAAAGTCACAAGGTAAGACCTATACACCTTCTCAACTATCACAGAGTCACCCACAGGAGTAGAGACACGAATAAGCATGTCAAGCAAATTACAATATAAATAAAGACCTGTAGCAAATGATGAAGATACATATGAAAATGTGTATCCATAATCAAAAAATACAAAAGCCATGCAATCACAAACCAAAACAGTACTTGTGATAATAGCATCAGATGTCTCTGCCTCAGACCTCCCGGGGAAAGCATAAAAACGGGCCCTATCACCTGTTAGTCCATGATCCTACCAAGCTGCGCTACAGTAGTTCCGACCTTCCCGCCACCCCGACTGAACTGGTGACCACTATTACCTTGGACACCACATCCTCCAGGATGGAGGCCTCTACCATGACCACCTCTACCTCTAACTACTGGGGATCTGTAACTCTATTTTTGACAATATTTCCTAATATGTCCAGCCTCTCAACATCCATAACATGTCCTGGAGTCAGGTATAGGTCTCTATGAAAAGGCTAACTGGTCTGCGACGGACCCCCAGCTGAAGCCTGCAATAAATTTTGAATAGGACGGGCTGGGTAACCTCCTGAACTCTGCCCTCTAGAGTAAGAACCACTAAACTCACCTCCCTTATAGAACTTCTTAAATGTCGACGTCGTGATGAAGTCGTCTGGCTTCAAACCCTCTACCTCTATCACCAAATCTACCATTTCCTGAAAGGATTTTGCTGCAGCAGGTACCTATAGAGTTGGAATAAGCAAATCTTACCTCAATCCTTTCACAAAACGGTGAATCCTCTCTTGTGGACTGAAGCAAAGCTAAGTGGCATGCCTGGATAGTGCACGAAACTTGTCCACATAAGAAGCAATAGACATCCTTCCTTTCTCTAGGCTTAGGAACTCATCTCTCCTCCTATACCTCATAGTCCGGGGTATATACTTCTCCATAAATAAGTTAGAAAATGATGCCCAAGTAATTGGTGGTGCCTTTGCTGGTTGACACTCAACATACGACCGCCACCACATTTTGGCATCCCCATGAAAATGGTAGGTCACAACCTCAAGACCGAATTGTTCTACTATGTCCATCTGATGTAGTAGCTCATGACAATCAACCAGAAAATCATAGGAATCTTCAAATTCAGCACCCTTGAAGACTAGAGGTTTCAACTTTAAAAACCTAATGAAAAGATCATGCTGATCAACTATAATTATAGACCCTGTAGTCAATCGAGGAAACGTGCCTACTTCCAATAATCCATCCTTGCGGGGAGCCACAATAGTTTCATGTTGTACTCCCTGAACCTGAGGTGCTGGTGCAGAAAACAGTGGAGGTGTCTGGCCCTGATCAGATAACCCGCTAAGATAATTAAGAACCTTATTAATCATCTCTAGGGTAGGCTGGGGTGGTACTTCCATATCCTGAATCTGCTCATTTCCCCAATCTTCACCCTTTCTCACTACCTCATCAGTTGGTGGAGGAGTCACTGGTCTATTCCTAGCTGGACCAAGTGCTTGTCCATTGCCTCTAGTAGGCGTCCTCCTCTAACCTCTACCACGGCCTCTTGCCACTGCTCCTCCTTGAGTTACAGCCCCAATGGTTGGCTCAGACGCACCCTGTTTTGCCGGTGTTGGTGTTGGCACAGTTTTTGCTCTAGTTCTAACCATTTGCGAAATAGAGTGAGAAGGTTAGATACCAATTTGTATCACCCTGATACCAATTGGATCCAAGTTATAGCACGAAATAGAGAAGGAATGAAGTTTTCCTAAATCTTATAGCCTCTCGAAGAAAAGTAAAGGCGTCCCATACCGTTCTTCAAGACTCTATCAGACTTGTCCTTGTGTGATGAGATCACCGAACCTAACACTTTGATACCTAGTTTGTCATGTCTCAAAATGAGTCATGAGTGGCACCCACACCTAACCTCCTAGGTGGGCAAACCAACAAACCTAAACTCCAACATAACGAATAGTTCAACTATAAATAACAAAAATATTGTGGAAGTTCCAAAACTTATTAAGTATCAAATTAAATAAGCTTCAAAAATTTAATCTTGATTATCCCCAAAATCTGAAAGTAATCACATCAAGGACATCTATTTCATATTATCAAGTGTAAGAGTGTTTAAGAAATAAAAATAAGCAAAAATATGGTCCATTCCGATACTTAAAGACATCTAAACGTGAATGAGAGAATCCAGCACGAGCTAGAAATAATAGTTCACCCTGAACTCTGATTTGCTGGAGACTGGCTAGAGCTGAGGGCGAGTCGAAGTTGATGGTACACTTGGTGCACTCCACAAAAGAACAGAGAAGAAAATACAAGTAGGGGTCAGTACAAGGAACACGTAATGAGTAGGTAACATCGGTCAACTCAAAATAGAAATCAATATATATTGAATAATAATATAAAATCAACTACAATACTTAACTGATAGCAAGGAACAAACACATGAACCATTGACAACAACAGCATAATAGGTACACCATCAATCACACCATTAAACACACCTAAGAAGACTCATGCCTCCACACCATACTCATTTGGAAAATAAGTTCTTTGAGATTAAGTATATTAAGTTACTTCAAGAGTCCATTCCTTTAATGTTATTGTGTCGGAACATGACACTCCGATACCATATGTCGTGTCGGAACGTGACACTCCGATCCCATAATATCGTGCCGGAACGTAATACTATGATCCAATAATACTGTGTCGAAACATGACACTCCGATCCAATTATGTCATTATTTTATTTCATCAAGCCTTCTTTATTCAAGACCTCATTTTAATAGAGAGGGTTCAAGATTAGAAATTCAACAGTGTCATAATTTTAGGCCAACCACAAACCACACAAACAAAACATACAACCACAGAAACAAGTACATAGGAGACTTAACAATATCACTCAATACATATCAATTGCTATTTAGAGTTTATCTATCAAATAGAAATAAACAATTACCTACCTCCACCAAAGAATCGAAGTCAAGCAACTACTTCTCCAATGCCTTTCCTTTTCTTATTGCCTCATAACCCTTCCAATCTATAAAATATATATACATAAGGTGTAAGTTCACAAGACCATAACCACTCCGATTATTCTGTGTCTAGCCTATACCCATAAACTCACCTAATTATATAATCAATTTCCTAAAGTTCAAACCTAAGAAAAATTCCCCATTATCCAATTATCATAACTTTGAATAAAGTTTAAAATAATTTAATAAACCTAAATTTATTACCTATCTCAATATATCAAACTTTAGTTTATTAAATAATAATAATAATAATAAGTTATAATATCCCAACCTAAAGTCACTGGTGTCGAAACCTGTGGAAGTCTTCACTTTAACCCTGCACGTTCAGTTCCAATATTAACATATGTACATATATACTAACATTTTTATATTAATTCTTAGGCAATCAATGGGTACAGTAATGTCACTCTTTATTCTCCCTACTTCATTTTTTATTAATTATAATTATTAACTAAGAGGTATTAAATCGGTCAACATACATAACTACTGTAACTTCAATTCTCTCCAATTAATTACATTATAATAAAATTTAAATCCTCCACCCACCATGCTTTCAATAACCTTTAACAAATATTATATACATATATTTGTTGACAGTAATTCCAAGAGAACCCTGTTGATTTGCAATATGCAAGTTAACATATACGATAAGTTTCATAGTCAACGCCATACATTAACCAATAAACCATACACCTCCTATTAATCTAAGAACGAAAAGTAAAAGAGAAAGGTCGCCTGAACTCCTTCGAGAATTTGCTTTGACGATTCGTGCGTCTCCTTTCTATTTTTTTCTCCTTTCTACCGATCAGTTATCACCCTAATTGTATAGCGCTTAATATTATAATGGGGTAAATGTAACCCTTTATTTATTATTTTTTTAATTATTTTTGTTTAACCACCAACTCTATAACTTATTAAAACTCCCCACTAATTTCATAATTATATTTATGAATAGTTCAAAACACCCATTTAAAATCTATCGGAAAGTATTTATCAAGAAAAAGTTCTAGTGCTCAAACCGACTAAATGGGTTGTTACAATGACATATAATGCACTTAACAAAGTTCAAGAAGGTATTTCGTCAGTGAGGAGGAGTACGAGAGTGAGAAATAAGGCTTGCGAATTCAAGGACGATCCGGATAATGATTGCAAAGGGAAACACCAAAGAATAAAAATGAAAAAATAAGAATATTTTGAAAGTAATCAATGAAGCTTACTAGAAGGTGGTAAAATTTATAGATGTTTTTCAGGTGTATTAAATTTCTTTAATTTTGTATTTCGGGTAATTCATAGTTTATTGTCATTGTAGATCAGAGACTAGAATTAATCTCTTAACCTGATCATGTGTCTGTTTCTCAAGATTTTGTGTTTTGAAGAAATGTAACAACTCTTTTTTGGTCGTTTCGAGTGCTAAAGTTTTTTTCATAAAATAGTTTCCGAAAGATTTTATATTTGAGTTGGTTGGTGGTTAAAGAAGATAACTTTAAAATTAATAATGAGTCACTTTTATCACTTTTATAATTAGTCTTATATAATAATTAGGGAGTGAATATTATTTAGTAAGGTTAAGAGTATGAGGGGAGAAAACTTACGCGTGCGGCAAACTGAGGCGTCTGTGACTTCTCAGGAACATTCTTGGTTAGAATTTTAAGTTTGTGAAGATATGTGGTTGTGCAGTAGTATAAATTAGTAGCCATTCATATTGTTGACTTTTTGTATTGGTACAAGATAAAAATATAAGTATAACAATTGGTTTGACTTTTATTTGATAATTAGGAAAAGTTTTTGAGTGAGATGTTACTGTAGGATGGTAACTTATAATAAAATAGTGATGAAATTCATTGGACATTTTTATATGGACATATAGAATGAGTCTTAGATTTTTTTTTCAATTCTGTTCACTTATGAATTAGGAATACTGTTTTTAAACATTCGACTTATTCGTAGACTTTTCTTATAATTATCATATTAAGACCCAAGTTTGATATATTGGGATAGGTTATTATATATTGTTTGGCTTATATTATATGAAAGCTATTAAGGGTGTGTGTTTAGAAAAATTATGACTTAACCTTAGACTTGAATTTTGAGAATTAGATAAAATATAGAATGAGTTTCATATAAATCATTGGACAATGATTACCCTATCATTTGACAATGATTTAGACTATACAGTGAAATTGGAATATGTTAGTTGTCAATTATTCACAATATTTCACTAATAATCGTCCTTAGGTAAATTATTTAGTTAAGACATTATAGTTTATGTTTTTATTTATGGAATTAGGCAATTAAGTATTAGATGTATCAAATTATTTAAATTCCATTTAAATTATGCTAATTGAAGGAATTTAGACTTATCCTACAGTTTGAACTTTAGAAAATTGATTATAGAATTAGGTGAGTATTTTTGGTTTATGCTAAATAAATAATAAATTTAGTTTCTATAGACTCGTTAGCTTACAAATTGTGCATATATACTTGATTGATTGGAAATGTTCTGAGGCATTGAGGAACGGAAAAACATTTGAGAAGTAGTTTGCTTGGATTCGATTTTTAGGTGGAGGTAGGTTATGATTTATTTCTATTTGATAGATAAACTATCAATAGAGATTGATATGTATTGAGTGATATTGTGAAGTTTAATATGTATTTGATTGTTTGGTTTTATATGTTGGGTGTGTGGTTTGTGGTTGGCCTAAAATTCTTAGAATGTTGAATTTATAATCTTGAAAACTCTCTATAAAAATTACGCCTTGAAAAAAAATAAAGAAGGCTTGATAAAATAAATTAGTAAGACAATTGGATCGGAGTGTATCATTCCTACACGATATTATGGGATCGGAGTGTCATGTTCCGACACGGAATATGGGATCAGAGTGTCACGTTCTGACATGTTGACAATTAAGGAAAGGAAATCATGAATTAATTTACTACTCCTAATCTCAAAGAACCGATTTTCCAAATGAGTATGGTGTGGAGGCATGAGTTCTCATAGGTGTGCTTGATATTGTGATTGTTTGTGTACCTACTATGGTGTTATTGTCACTAGTTCGTGTTGGTTGTTGCTTGCCACTTACCAAGTATTGTAGTTGATTTTATATTATTATTCAAGATATATTGGTTTCTATTTTAGACTGACCGATGATAACTATTCAGTACATATTCCTTGTTCTGACCCCTACTTCTATTTTCTTTGTTGTTCTTTTGTGGAGTTTAACAAATGTACCATTGACTTCGACTCGCCCTCATATCGAGCAACTCTCCAACAAATCACAGTTCAGGGTGTGCGCTCGTGCGGGATTCTGTCATTTATGTCATCATGTCCTAAAATTTTATCGGACAGGGATAATTTAATTCACATATTTCCGTATTTTATATATTCTTAGACTTTATATTTGGAGATTAGATGTCTTTGATATGATGACTTTCATGTTTTGGAAAAAAAATACATTAATAAGTTTTGGAGCTTCCGCATAATTTTTGTTTTTCATAGTTGAATTAGAGGTAGATGTTTGTGTTTGAATTCCTTGGTTCGCCCACCTAGGAGGTTAAGTGTGGGTGTCACTCATGACTTGTTTTGGATCGTGATAAACTTAGTATCATAGCATTAGGTTAGATGATGTCATCACACAAGTATAGGTCTAGTAGAGTCTTGTGTAATGGTACGGGGACCCTTTTACTTTTTTTCGACAGTCTATATGACTTTAGGAAAACTCATATTTTTTATGCTATAACTTGGATCCAATTGGTATGTAGGTGATACAAATTGGTATATGACCTTCTCACTCAATTTCGCAGATGGTTAGAACTAGAGCAACAACTGTGCCAACATCAACACCGGAAAGACAGGGTGCGTCTGAGCCAACCATTGCTGTTGTAACTCGAGGAGGAGCAGTGGAAAGAGGCCGTGGTAGAGGTTGGGGGAGGAGGCCCACTAGAGGAAAATGACAAACACCTGGTCCAGTTAGGGATAGAGCGGTGACTCCTCCACCAAATGATGAGGTAGTGAGAGAGGGTGAAGAAGGGGACGATGAGCATATTCAAGAGAAGGAAGTACCATCCCAGCCTACTCCAAGGATGATTAATCAGGTTCTCACCTATCTTAGAGGGTTATCTGATCAAGTCCAGACACCCCTAATGTTTTCTGCACCAACACCTCTAGTTCAGCAGTACAACATAAAGCTATTTTGGCTCCCCGCATAGATGCATCCTTGGAAATAGGCACGTTTCCTCGATTGACTACATGGTCTATAATGATAGTTGACCATCATGACCTTTTCATTAATTTCATAATGTTGAAACCTCTACTCTTCAAGGGTGTTGAATCTAAAGATGCCTATGATTTCCTGGTTGATTGTCATGAGCTGCTACATAAGATTGACATAGTAGAACAATTAGGTGTTGAATTTGTGACATACCAATTTCAAGGGGACGCAAAAATGTGATGGCAGTCTTATGTTGAGTGTCAACAAGTTAAGGAACCACCTATGACTTGGACATCATTTTCTAGCTTATTTATGGAGAAGTATATACCTCGTACTTTAACGGATAGGAGGAGAGATGAGTTCCTGAGCCTAAAGTAACGAAGGATGTCTCCTCTGCTTATGAGGCTGAATTTCGTTTACTATCCAGGTATGCCACTCAGCTTTTCTTTAGTCTACAAGAGCGGATTTGCCACTTTGTGAAAGAATTGAAGTCATATTTGCAAATTCCAGCCTTACAGGTTGCTGCTGCAGCAAAATTCTTTCAGGATGTGTTTGATTCTGTTATATAGGTAGAAGGAGTGAAGCCGGACGACTTCACCAAGGTGTCGATATTTAAGATATTCTGTAAGGGAGGTGATTTTAGTGGTTCTTACTCCAGAGGGTAGAGTTCAGGGGATTATCCAGCCCATCCTATTCAATCTTCATTGAAAGCTTCAGTTGAGGGTCCGTCACATAGCAGTTAGCCTTTTCTGAGTTATGAGGTTATCTATAGACTTATTCCTTTTCAAAAAGACCTACACTTGACTCCAAGACTTGTTACGGATGTGGAGAGGCAGGACATATTAGGAAAAATTGTCCAAGGCAGAGTTACAGATCAGTAGTTAGAGGTACAGGTGGTCATGGTAGATGTCGTCATTTTGGAGGACATTGTGGTAATGGTGGTCACCAGTACAGTCGGGATGGGGGGTAGATTGGAACTACTATACCGCAGCCTGTTAGGGGAAATAGACAAACATTTGATAGGGCCATTTGTTATGCTTTCCCTAGGAGGTCTGAGGCAAAGACATCTGATGTTGTTATCATAGGTACTCTTCTGGTCTGTGATTGCATGGATTTTGTATTGTTTGATCCTGGATCCAGATTTTCATATGTATCTTTCTCATTTGCTACTGGTCTTGATTTATATTGTGATTTTTCTTGACATGCGTATTTGTGTCTCTACTCCTGTGGGTGAGTCTGTGATAGTTGAGAAGGTGCATAGGTCTTGCCTTGTGACTTTTGTGGGGAGAAATACTTATATTGATTTAATTATTCTAGAGATGGTTGATTTTGATGTAATTTTGGGAGTTACTTAGCTTTTTCAAAATTTTGCTATCTTAGATTGTAATGCTAAGACTATGACCTTTGCCAAGCCTGGGAAAGATCCACAAGTGTGTGAGGGTGACTATATTTCTACCCCAGTTCATATAATCTCTTTTATTCGTGCAAAGAGGTTGGTGAGTAAGGTTTGTCTAGCTTTCTTGGCATGTCTCAGTGATGATACTTATAAAGTGCCTTCTATCGAGTCTGTTCCGACAGTCCGTGAGATTCAGGATGTGTTTCCTGCAGACCTTCTTAGTATGACATAAGATAGAGATATTGATTTTTGTATTGACCTAGAGCCGAGTACTCCCCATTTCCATTCCACCTTATAAAATGGCCGAGTGCATCCCAAGGGGGTACTTTTGTTTTATTTGTGAAGATGAAAGATGGTAGTTTTCGGATGTGCACAGAAAACATGCAGGTGAATAAGGTAACTATTAAGAACAAGTACCATATTCCTCACATTGATGTTTTGTTTGATCAGTTACAGGGTCCTTGTGTCTTCTTTTAAATTAATTTGAGGTTCGGTTATCATCAATTTAAAATATGGGTAACAGATGTGCCAAAGACTGCTTTTCGAACCACGCATGGGCATTCAAAATTTTTAGTAATGTCTTTTGGGCTACGAATGCCCCTGCTGCTTTCATGATCCTGATGAATATACTCAAAGAGCATGAATGAACATGAGGAGGATTTGAGAATATATTGAGGTTTTTATGGGAGAAAAGACATTATGCCAAGTTCTCCAAGTGTGAGTTTTGGATCGATTCACTGTCCTTCTTGGGGCACGTGGTTTCTAACGATGGAGTGATGGTGGATCCTTCTATGATTGAAGTAGTGAAGAATTGGGTAAGGCCTACTAATGTTTCAGAGGTAAGAAGCTTTGTTGGTTTTGCTAGCTACTATCGCCGATTAGTGAAGGGAGTTTTCTATTGCTTTCAAGTTGACTAATTTGACTAAGCAGAATGTTCCACTTGTATGGTCGAATGAATGTGAAGAGAGCTTCTTGAAACTCAAGACCTTGTTGACTACTGCATAGATGTTTTCCTTGCTAGTGGAATGTAAGAATTTTATTGTTTATTGTGATGCATCTTGTTCTGGCTTGGGTGGAGTGCTAATGTAGGAGAGGAATGTTATTGCTTATGCTTCAAGGCAATTTAAAGTGCATGAACGTAACTATCCGGCCCATGATTTGTAGTTGGCTGCACTTGTTTTTGCATTGATGAAGTGGAGGCATTATCTATACAGAAAAGGGCCTAAAATACCCTTTAAGTATTGAAAATGGTACAAAATTACCCTTCATCCACCTATTGGATCCGAAATTCCCTTCTTATCAACATATTCGCTCCAAAATACCCTTGTCATCCACTTTTGGGTTCAAAATTTACCACTTATTTAATTGTTTTTAAATTAAACTCTTTAAATATTTTTTTAAATATTTGGCGTTCAATTATTGTTTATAATTTAATTCATTTATATAATTTATAAACCAACCCACTACCCACTCATTACTAACTAAACCCCTCCCAATTAATAATCGAATTATAATATCAAAATCACCATAAACACTACTAAAACACGATGAAATTGTATATTCCTGAAAATGACATCTAAAATTATTCGAGTCCGGATCGAAGCCTCAATTAAATTTAGGTTGATCTGCTTATTTAGGAGGAGACTTTTAATAGGATTATCTTTCAAGATTGAATTAAAAATTTATGATTAAAGGTAAAGAAGTAATACATTCTGAATTAATTCATGCACTTTTTTAAAATATAATTTTATAAATATTTATGATTTGTTTTAAAACCTTTAATATATTATTTGGAAAAAAAATTACCTATGAAGTAACATCACATAATTGAGATATAAGAATTATTAAGATAAATATAGTAAGACTTTTAAGTTTATCGATAATTTTTATTTAGACACTTGAATGTACGATAATTTACTACTATAGATATTTTCTCCTCAAATTTTAAAAAAACACTCAATTGGCAGTAGCTTTCTGTTGTTGCATTAATAACGTCATGGGTTTATTAATTTGGAGGGGTTTAATTAGTAATAGGTGGATAGTTGATTGATTTATAAATTATACTAATAAGTTAAATTATAACAAATAGTTGAGCGCCACGTAGTTAAAAAAATATTTAAATAGTTTAAATACAAAACCGTTAAATAAGTGGTAAATTTTGATCAAAAAGGTGAATGACAAGGGTATTTTTGGACCCATGAGGTGGGTGGAAAGGTTATTTTGAAGCCAATAGGTGGATGAATGATAATTTTGTACCATCTCCAATACTTTGAGGGTATTTTAGACCCTTTTGTGTTATATATATGGGGTCAAGTGTGAAGTTTATACAGATCATCGTAGTTTACAATATGTGTTTACTCAAAAAGATTTGAATTTGAGGAAGAGGAGGTGGATGGAGTTATTGAAAGACTATGATATTAGTATTTTATATCACCTTAGAAAAGTTAATATTTTGGCAGATGCCTTAAGTAGAAAAGGAGGGAGCATGTGTAGTTTTTCACACTTACCGGTTTCTAGATGCAGATTGGCTAGAGATGTTCAGACTCTGGCTAATGACTTCGTGAGGCTGGAAGTACATGAGAAAGGAGGATTTTTGGCCTGTGTGGAGGCCAGATCTTCTTTTCTTGACAAGATTAAGGGAAAGCAGTTTGTTGATGGAAACTAAGCAGAATTCGAGATATGATGTTGCGAGGAGAGGCTGAAGAGGTTGTGATTGATGAGGACAGCGTCTTGAGAACTAAGGGGTGATTCTGTGTGCCCCGTTTTGATTATTTGATTAATACTATTCTTGCAGAGGTGCATAGTTAGAGGTATTCTATACATCCTGGTGCACCCAAGTTATATTGTGATCTAAGAAAACATTACTGGTTGAGTAGAATGAAGCGTGACATTTCTAATTTTGTTGTGCAATGTCTTAATTGTCAACGGGTAAAGTATGAACATCATAGGCCTGGAGGGAAACTTCATAGAATGTCCATTGTTGAATGGAAGAGGGAAATAATTGTTATGGATTTCGTGGTTGGTCTTTCAAAGTCATTGGGTAAGTTTGACTCTATTTCCGTAATTGTTGACAGGTTAACCAAGTCTGCTCACTTTATTCTAGTCAGGATAACTTACAATGCAAAGAATTAAGCCAAACTCTATATCTCTTACATTATTCGGTTTCATAGATATCCATTTTTCATGATATTAGATAGAGGTACACAATTTACTTCTATCTTTTGGAGGACCTTACATGATGAATTAGGTACTAGACTTGACCTTAGTACTGCATTTCTCCCTCAGACTGATAGTCAGTCGAAGCGAACTATTCAAGTGCTAGAGGATATGCTTCGTGCGTGCATGATAGATTTTGGTCGTCATTGGGATCACTTCTTACCCTTAGAAGAGTTTCCGTACAACAATAGCTATCACTCTAGTATTGATTTGGCCCCATTTGAGTTATTGGATGGGAGGAGATAAAGGTCTTATATTGGTTCGTTTGATACATTTGAGGTAAGACCTCGGGGTACCGATCTTTTGAGAGAATCGTTAGAGAAAGTGAAATTTATTCAGGAGATGCTCTTAGAAGCTCAGTGTAGACAGAAGGAGTATGCATATCGGAAGCTTAGGGACTTGGAGTTTATGGAGGGTGAACAAGTCTTTCTGAAGGTATCACCAATGAAGGGTGTAATGCGGTTTGGTAAGAGAGGTAAGCTTAGTCCGAGATATATTGCTCCATTTGAAGTTCTGAAGCGCATCGGGGAGGTGGACTATGAACTGGACTTACCTCCAGGGTTGTCAAGAGTGAACCCAGTATTTCATGTGTGTACTTTGAAAAAGTACATGGTGATGGACACAACATTATTCGTTGGGATTCAATTCTGCTTGATGATAATCTATCTTATGAGGACGAGTCTGTCGCTATTCTAGATAAAGAGGTCCGCAAATGGAGGTCAAAAGAGATTGCATCTATCAAGGTTCAATTGAAGAGTCGGTCAGTTGAAGAGTCCACTTGGGTGAGTGAGATTGATATACATGAAAGATAACCGCACCTTTTTATCTCTTCAGGTACCCTTTCTTCCCTTGCCTTCATTTGACCGTTCGAGGACGAAGAATGGGTAAACTGGTATCTATTGTAACAAAATTTTTTTGGTTATTTCGAGTGCTAAAGCTTCTTTTTTTTTGTAAAATACTTTCTGATATATTTAGGGGATATTTTGGAATGTTCGTAATTATAATTGTGAAATAGTGCGGTAGTTTTTATGATTGAGTTAGGTTGTGGTTGAAGAAGATAAATTTAAAATTAATAATGGGTCACTTTTAGAACTTTTATAAATAGTCTTATATAATAATTAGGGAGTAAATATTCTGTAGAAAGCTGGAGGGTTTAAGGGAAAACTTACGCATGTAGGCGTCTGTGACTTCTCAGGTACGATCTTTGTTAGACTTCTACGTTTGTAAAGATATGTTGTTGTGCAGTAGTATAAATTAGTAGACATTCATATTGTTGACTTCTTGTATTGGTATAAGACAAAAATTTAAGTATAACAATTGGTTTTACTTATATATGGTATTTAGGAAAAGTTTTTTGGTAACATATTACTGTAGGATGGTCACTTATAATAAAATTGATTTCAAAATTTAATATGGACATATAGAATGAGTCTTCAAATTTTTTTCACTTATGTTCACTTATAAATTAGGTGTACTGATTTTAAACATTCGACTTATTCGTAGACTTTTCTTATAATTATCATATTAAAACTCAAGTGTGATACATTATGATAAGTAATTAAATATTGATTGGATTATGTTATATGGAAACTATTGAGGGTGTAGTGTTTGAAAAAACTATGACTTAACATTAGACTTGAATTTTGTAAGGACCTGTTTAGTCGTTTTGAGCAGCAGATTTTATTTCTGGAAAAACTGGCTGAGACGACGGATCCCACGACGGACCGTCATGGGCACGACGGACCGTTGAGGGGGTCTCGTTCCAAAACACTTAGAATTCTGAAATTTGGGTACTGAAATCGACTCTCTGAACTTCGTGACGACATGGCAGGACGGACCGTCGTGGGCACGACGGACCGTCACAGACTCTTCAAGGAAATTGAGTCTCTGAACTTTGTGACGGAAGCAGCAGGACGGACCGTCGCAGGCACGACGGGCCGTCACAGGCTGCGTAATCCCAGGCTGGGTCGGATTTCTGTTAAGTAATTTAAGGGGCATTTTGGACTATTCTTGCTTTAATTATAAAGTTAATGGGTTAATGTTAACAAGTCTAATTACTTGGGGGTTAAAAGAGGTAACCTTGAGTTAATTAGTGGGATATTATTGCC
>NC_028637.1:28278252-28279814 GCF_001406875.1 Solanum pennellii | reverse complement strand
TCTTAGATTAGTAATTTGAGGATAGATGTTCTTGTGGTGATGACTTCCAGGTTTTGGGAATAAATAGTATTGAGTTTTTATAAGTTATTTAATCGATTTTCATTAATGAGTTTTAAGTCTTCCGCATTATATTTTGTTATTTATGGTTGAAATGTTGGGGATTAGATTGGTTGGTTCGCTCACATAGTAGGATAAGTGTGGGTGCCAGTCGCGGCTCGGTTTTGGGTCGTGACAAATTTTGATAATTAGATAAAATATAGAATGACTCTCATTCAATCATTGGACAATGGTTACCTATCATTGGACAATGATTTAGACTATACAGTGAAATATTTTATTATGATAGTTGTAAATTATTCACAGTATTTCACTAATGTTCGTCCTTAGATAAAATATTTAATTATCACATTATAGTTTAAATTTTTATGAAGGAAATAGTTAATTAGGTATTAGATGTATCAAAAAATTTAAATTCCATTTAAGTTATGGTAATTGGTGGAATCTAGACTTATCCTTCATTTGACCTTTAGAAAATTGATTATAGAATTAGGTGAGGTTTTTTTTTTTGGCTTGATATAGAATAAATTGAGTGTTTATAGACTAGTTAGCTTACAAATTGTGCATACATACTCTATAGATTAGAAGGGGTCGGAGGCATTGAGTAAGGGAAAAATATTGGAGAAGTAGTTTGATTGGCTTCAATTTTTTGGCGGAGGTAGGTTATGATTTATTTCTATTTGATAGATCAACACTCAATTGCGATTGATATGCATTGAGTGATATTGTGAAGTTTACTAAGTACTTGATTGTGTTGTTATATATCCTTATTGTGTGGTTTGTGGTTGGCCTAAAATTCTGAGAATGTTGAATATATAATTTTGAACCCTCTCTTTTAAAATGACACCTTGAAAATAATAACAAAGGTTTGATGAACTAAATTTATGATATAATTGGATCGGAGTGTCGTATTCCGACCTGATATTATTGGATTGAAGTGTCATTTTCCGACACGGTATTATGGGATCGAGTGACACATTCTGAAATAGTATATGGGATCTGAGTGTAACGTTCCGACACGATAACATTTAAGGAATGGAAATATAGAATTAACGTAGTATACACAATCACAAAGAACCAACTTTCCAAATGAGTATGGTGTAGAGGCATGAGTCCTCATAGGTGTGCTTGATATTGTGATTGATTGTGTACCTTCATGGTGTTATTGTCACTGGTTCGTGTTAATTGTTGATTGCCACCTGCCAAGTATTGTAGATTTTATATTATTATTCAACTAGGTAAATTGAGTGCGCTTCGTGCAATGGTGAACTATGTCAATAATGTAATTCAGAATATTTGATAATGTAAGTGTTTTTGAGTGGGTACAGCCTTACAATAAATTGTCAAGAATGTTTTATCCAAAGATGAAATGAATTTTTTTTAATCTTAAAACAAAAAAGATTTGATTCTAAATTTTTATGTATTTTTTATTAATTTATCATTTTATTGTAGTTACTCATCACCAAAGTCTTTAGAATATATATATATATATATATATATATATA